>NC_041397.2:334593686-334661806 GCF_900747795.2 Erpetoichthys calabaricus
ATTCTAGGGAAATCCCACCCGGCTCTGGGGCAGCCACTGACGTCACTTCTGGTTCCGGTCGGGACGACATCACTTCCGCTACTGGCCTTTAAAGCTGCCATCTTGCTACCTGGAAGTCAGTTCTGTTTTGGACTCGATTGAATGAACATGTCTCTGTTCTTTAATAGCTTTTGCAGCCATAATCGATTAAATGGGTGGCTGCCCCAAACCTTCTCGATGTCTTTTGGTCGTTCTTCTGACAGTGCCGTAGTTGGCAGGAGGGAGGAATCCCTGAAGAGAACGGGACCGGACCTGAATCATGTCCAGGTGGGAGAGTACCTGGGCCGAGGTTTCGGGTGGGGAGTGCGTCTCGGGTTTCGGAAAGAACCGGTGCAGACTCCGCTCCCTTTGTCTATTTCTGGGTCACCTCAATTGAATAGGGAGAGTGTCGTTGGGACACACAGACGTGGGCTGGTCTCTATGGGGGATACGATGGGGACTTATTATGCTCTCTCGGAGGAGAGAGCTGTCCGTTCCACCGGGGCTAAGGTCCCAGAGGAAGGTGGACATTCCCCAGACCAGCAGGTGAAGAAAATTAAAAACTGGAGGTTTAACCCTGAATGGTCTACCCAAGAACAGCTAGACCTTCTATGGGAAGAGGTGGCCGGCTGGTTAAGGCCTGCTGAATGTACCACCTTTCAGGTAGTGAAAAAAGTAGCCTGTTTTTTGTTCATAAATAGCCTGCCAGAGCATTTCGCCCAGCCGGTCTGGGGAGAATTTGCAAACATAAACGAGCTCATTGAGCTCATAGAAACATCTAGGGCAGCCTCGCAATTTGAGAGGGCTGAACGGTCCTTAAGTAGAAGCCGTAGAGATTACGTCCCTCTTACACTGCCCTCTCGACATACACCGGAGTTTGCATCGGAGTCCCCGATCCCGCGGGCGCGGTCCTCGCTCGGAGGCGAGGCGGAATGTAAGTGGAGAGAGAGGGATGGGTTGTGTGCGCTTTCAAACCCCCTGGCTTTGGCTCATAAAGGTGAGGTCATAGTAAATGGCCACAAGGTAGAAGCCTTATTTGATTCCGGCAGCAACATTTCTGTTGTTGATTGCCAATATGTACTACCGCGACAGTGGTTAAAAACAAAGACCAGAATTACCTGTGTACACGGAGATGTCCGCGCCTATGACTCCGCCCGGTGTTTCATCTGCCACGGAGGAATACTACGAAAACTCGTTGTGGCTGTACATCCAAATCCACCATGTGCGGTGATTCTCGGGCGGGACTGGTCTGACATTAAAAGCGGTGCAGTACTGATCTCGCCTTATTCAAAATTAGGCCTAGTAACCGATGGGAATACACCGTCTCAGGTTGTCTCCACACCGTGTACGCAGCCGGTGGAGAGAGATATGGGAAACCCCGAGGAGGACGGAGAGCTTCCCGGCCCATCGCGGGCGAATACGTCATCAGTCCGCACCTCACCAGAGCGGGACGACTCTCCGCCCCTTGAGGTCAGCCCAGACCCTCTCTCAGATCTGAGCTTTCAATTCAGACAAACACCGGCCTCATTTAGAAGGGAGCAGTGGAATGATGATTCCCTTAAGTTTGCGAAGAATGTAGTAGTCCTCGCCAACGGCCAACGCACCAATCAGCCCATGCCACAAGGACCCCACTTTGTGTTAGAAAATGACTTATTATATCGGGTCAGTGAACACGAGGGGGGAGTGCGGAAGTTGCTGCTAATTCCACGAACTTTCCGGCGGCAAGTTTGTGAGCTAGCGCACGCCCATCTCCTAGGAGGCCACTTGGGCACCGAAAAAACTTTAGAGCGTATTAAGCTCCGTTTTTATTGGCCGGGAATTAACGAGGAGGTTCGCCACTTCTGTGTTTCGTGCCCGGAATGTCAGCTGCGGCAAATTCCTAGGAGGGACCGTGCTCCTCTCGTTCCCCTCCCCTTAATTGATGTCCCCTTTGAAAGGATAGGGGTCGACATAGTGGGACCCCTGGAACCCTCGGCCTGAGGACATAAATATATATTAGTCCTCGTGGATTATGCAACCCGATATCCAGAAGCTGTCCCATTGTGCTCAGCTAATTCTAAAGCAATCGCACGGGCACTAATGGAGGTCTTTGCGCGAGTTGGAATCCCTAAAGAAGTCCTTACGGACCAAGGGACGCCGTTTACCTCGGAGACGTTCAAGGAAACGGCCAAGTTACTCAAAATAAAGCACTTGAGAACCGCGGTGTATCATCCTCAAACCGATGGTTTAGTAGAGAGATTTAATCAGACTCTCAAACAGATGCTTCGCAAGGTGGTCAGCGGGGATGGGAGGAATTGGGATCAGCTCCTCCCCCTCGTACTCTTTGCCTACCGGGAAGTCCCGCAAGCCTCAACGGGGTTCTCACCCTTTGAATTGTTATATGGGCGACAACCCCGGGGCATATTGGACATTCTAAAGGAAGGTTGGGAAGGAGAGGCCCTTCCCACAATTAATATTTTGGAATATATCGCACAGTTACGCGATAGATTTGCGAAGATTCGACCCATATTAAAAAGTCACATGCAAGAGGCGCAATCAGCACAGGCCCACTACTATGACCGTGGCACGACACTCCGGGAGTTCCAGCCGGGGGATCGAGTCATGGTATTGGTTCCCACCTCCCACTCTAAGCTACTTGCCCACTGGCAAGGGCCATACGAAGTTAAAGAGCGAAAGGGGCTCATTGACTATTTGGTGAAACAACCCAATCGTCGACCGAGAGAGCGGATATATCACGTGAACCTGCTGAAACCGTGGAAGGAACGGGACCCTGATCCCACCTCCGGCCAGCACCGCTCCCTTTTTGCTCAAAGTAATACCCTTAACTTCGGGTCTAATTTAAATAACCGACAGAGGCGGGAGCTAGAGATAGTTATCTCGTCCGTCCCGGAGGTGGTTGACGAAATCCCCGGAAGGACTTCTCTGGTTGCCCATGACATAGTGACTGAACCCGGGGTCATAGTCCGAGAACGCCCGTACCGTCTTCCCGAGGCATAGAAAGCAGAAGTGGAACTGGAAATCAAGCACATGCTGGATCTAGGAGTCATAGAGGAGAGTCATAGTCCCTGGTCCAGCCCAATTGTCTTGGTTCCTAAGCCCGACGGAAGTTGGAGGTTTTGCAATGACTTCCGTCAACTTAATCAGGTCTCACTATTTAATGCTTATCCCATGCCTCGAGTGGACGACCTCCTTGAGAGGCTTGGACAGGCAGAATACTTGACCACGCTTGACATGACCAAAGGGTACTGGCAGGTTCCTTTAACAGACTCCACAAAGGGTAAAACCGCGTTTAGCACCCCTAGTGGGCACTGGCAGTATCGTGTCCTTCCATTCGGGTTACATGGGGCTCATGCAACTTTCCAGCGTCTGGTGGACAAAGTGCTCCGCCCCCATAACACGTATAGTGCTGCCTACCTGGATGACGTCGTCATCTATTCCAGCACCTGGAAGGAACACCTACAGCATGTTGGAGCCGTGTTACGGACATTGGGAGAAGCCGGTCTTCGTATCAACCCAAAGAAATGTTTCTTTGGATTGGAGGAAGCCAAGTATTTGGGCTACCTGGTGGGTCGTGGTACGGTGAAGCCACAGTGCTCTAAAATACAAGCCATTTTGACATGGCCCCGTCCGCGAACCAAGCAGCAAGTCCAGGCATTTCTCGGATTAGCGGGGTATTACCGCCGGTTTGTACCACGTTTTTCAGAGAGAGCCGTGCCCTTGACTAATTTGACAAAGAAGAGGGCTCCTAACACTGTGGTATGGACTGATATGACTGAGGCAGCCTTCAGTGACTTAAAAAGGGCCCTGACGTCGGCACCCGTGTTAAAGGCGCCTGATTTTTCACGGCCTTTTATTCTCCAGACGGACGCTTCAGACACAGGCCTAGGGGCAGTGCTGAGCCAAAGTGTTGATGGTGCTGAACACCCCATCATGTTTCTGAGCCGGAAACTGTTGGATCGGGAGACCAGATACGCGGCAGTGGAGAGGGAGGCTCTTGCGATTAAGTGGGCGATCACACAGTTGAGATACTACCTCTTGGGTCGGGAGTTTACTCTAGTCACGGACCATGCCCCTTTACAGTGGATGGCCCTACACAAAGAGTCTAACCCGCGAGTCACGAGGTGGTTCCTCGATTTGCAACATTACAAGTTTTCGCTCATTCATCGGAAGGGTTCTCTACACGCCAATGCCGACGCTCTCTCCCGTGTTCACGACCTCTCGGTGCAGGACGCCCGACCCGATGGGTCTGGGCTAAGGGGGGGGCCCTGTCACACACGTGTGTTTAGGAGACAGCTAAAGGGCTTAAATACAGGTAGTTCCATGCCAGACCAGGGGGGGGGGTGGAGTGCACTAATTTTCCCTCTCGATCTTTTGCAGACCATTCTAGGGAAATCCCACCCGGCTCTGGGGCAGCCACTGACGTCACTTCTGGTTCCGGTCGGGATGACATCACTTCCGCTACTGGCCTTTAAAGCTGCCATCTTGCTACCTGGAAGTCAGTTCTGTTTTGGACTCGATTGAATGAACATGTCTCTGTTCTTTAATAGCTTTTGCAGCCATAATCGATTAAATGGGTGGCTGCCCCAAACCTTCTCGATGTCTTTTGGTCGTTCTTCTGACAACATATATATATATACATATGTCAACATATATATACACATACATACACACACACATATACATATTTACATATACACATACATATATATATACACACATGCATAGATACATACATACATATATACACACACAGACACATATATATACATATATACAGTATATTTATATATCTACATATATATACATATCTACATATATATATATATATATATATATATATATATATATATATATATATATATATATATATATACTTATCTACATATATTTATGTAGGGCTCGGCCGGGCACAGCCCGAAGAGGCAACGTGGGTCCCCCTTCCCATGGGCTCACCACCTATGGGAGGGGCCAAGGAGGTCGGGTGCAGTGTGAGTTGGGTGGTGGCCGAAGGCGGGGACCTTGGCGGTCCGATCCTCGGCTACAGAAGCTGGCTCTTGGGACGTAGAATGTCACCTCTCTGAAGGGGAAGGAGCCTGAGCTAGTGCGCGAAGTTGAGAGGTTCCGGCTAGATATAGTCGGACTCACCTCGACGCACAGCTTGGACTCTGGAACCAATCTCCTTGAGAGGGGCTGGACTCTGTACCACTCTGGAGTTGCCCCCGGTGAGAGGCGCCGAGCAGGTGTGGGTATACTTATTGCCCCCCAACTTGGAGCCGGTACATTGGGGTTTACCCCGGTGGACAAGAGGGTAGCCTCCCTTCGCCTTCGGGTGGGGGGACGGGTCCTAACTGTTGTTTGTGCGTATGCACCGAACAGCAGTTCGGAGTACCCACCCTTTTTGGAGTCCCTGGAGGGGGTGGTAGAGGGCTTACCTTCTGGGGGCTCCCTCGTTCTGCTGGGAGACATCAATGCTCACGTGAGCAATGACAGTGAGACCTGGAAGGGCGTGATTGGGAGGAATGGCCCCCCCGATCTGAACCCGAGCGGTGTTTTGTTATTGGACTTTTGTGCTCGTCACGGATTGTCCATAACGAACACCATGTTCAAGCATAGGGGTGTTCATATGTGCACTTGGCACCAGGACACCCTAGGCCTGAGTTCGATGATCGACTTTGTGGTCGTGTCGTCGGACTTGCGGCCACATGTCTTGGACACTCGGGTGAAGAGAGGGGCGGAGCTGTCAACTGATCACCACCTGGTGGTGAGTTGGCTTCGATGGTGGGGGAGGATGCCGGTCAGGCGTGGTAGGCCCAAACGTGTTGTGAGGGTCTGCTGGGAACGTCTGGCAGAGCCCCCTGTCAGAAGTAGCTTCAACTCCCACCTCCGGCAGAACTTCGACCACATCCCGAGGGAGGTGGGGGACATTGAGTCCGAATGGGCCATGTTCCGTGCCTCCATTGTTGAGGCAGCTGACCGGAGCTGTGGCCGTAAGGTGGTCGGTGCCTGTCGTGGCGGCAATCCCCGAACCCGTTGGTGGACACCGGCGGTGAAGGATGCCGTCAAGCTGAAGGAGTCCTACAGGACCCTTTTGTCCTGTGGGACCCTGGAAGCAGCTGATAGGTACCGGCAGGCCAAGCGGAATGCGGCTTTGGTGGTTGCTGAGGCAAAAACTCGGGCGTGGGAAGAGTTTGGGGAGGCCATGGAGAACGACTTTCGGATGGCTTCGAGGAGATTCTGGTCCACCATCCGGCGTCTCAGGAAGGGGAAGCAGTGCAGTGTCAACACTGTATATGGTGGGGATGGTGCGCTGCTGACCTCGACTCGGGACGTTGTGGGTCGGTGGGGGGAGTACTTCGAAGACCTCCTCAATCCCATTAACATGCCTTCCAATGAGGAAGCAGAGCCTGGGGACTCAGGGGTGGGCTCCCCCATCTCTGGGACTGAGGTGGTCAAAAACTCCTTGGTGGCAGGGCCCCGGGGGTGGATGAGATACGCCCGGAGTTCCTCAAGGCTCTGGATGTTGTAGGACTGTCTTGGTTGACACGCCTCTGCAACATCGCATGGACATCAGGGACAGTGCCTCTGGATTGGCAGACCGGGGTGGTGGTCCCCCTCTTTAAGAAGGGGGATTGGAGGGTGTGTTCCAACTACAGAGGGATCACACTCCTCAGCCCCCGTGGAAAAGTCTATTCAGGGGCCCTGGAGAGGAGGGTCCGTCGGATAGTCGAGCCTCGGATTCAGGAGGAACAGTGTGGTTTTCGTCCTGGTCGCGGAACAGTGGACCAGCTCTGTACCCTTAGCAGGGTCCTGGAGGGTGCATGGGAGTTTGCCCAACCAGTCTACATGTGTTTTGTGGACTTGGAAAAGGCATTCGACCGTGTCCCTCGGGGAATCCTGTGGGGGGTACTCCGAGAGTATGGGGTACCGGCCCCCCTGATAAGGGCTGTTCGGTCCCTGTACGATCGGTGCCAGAGCTTGGTCCGCATTGCCGGCAGTAAGTCGAACCCGTTTCCAGTGAGAGTTGGACTCCGCCAGGGCTGCCCTTTGTCACCGATTCTGTTCATAACTTTTATGGACAGAATTTCTAGGCGCAGCCAGGGCGTTGAGGGGGTCCGGTTTGGTGGGCTCAGGATTGGGTCACTGCTTTTTGCAGATGATGTTGTCCTGTTTGCTTCATCAGGCCATGATCTTCAGCTCTCTCTGGATCGGTTCGCAGCTGAGTGTGAAGCGGCTGGGATGAGAATCAGCACCTCCAAATCCGAGACCATGGTCCTCAGCCGGAAAAGGGTGGAGTGCCCTCTCAGGGTTGGTAGCGAGATCCTGCCCCAAGTGGAGGAGTTCAAGTATCTCGGGGTCTTGTTCACGAGTGAGGGAAGAATGGAGCGTGAGATCGACAGGCGGATCAGTGCGGCATCCGCAGTAATGCGGGCGCTGCATCGGTCTGTCGTGGTGAAAAAGGAGCTGAGCCGCAAGGCGAAGCTCTCAATTTACCAGTCGATCTATGTTCCTACCCTCACCTATGGTCATGAGCTATGGGTAGTGACCGAAAGAACGAGATCGCGAATACAAGCGGCTGAAATGAGTTTCCTCCGCAGGGTGTCTGGGCTTTCCCTTAAAGATAGGGTGAGAAGCTCAGTCATCCGGGAGGGGCTCAGAGTAGAGCCGCTGCTCCTCCACATCGAGAGGAGTCATATGAGGTGGCTCAGGCATCTGATCAGGATGCCTCCTGGACGCCTCCCTGGAGAGGTGTTCCGGGCACGTCTAACCGGGAGGATGCCCCGGGGAAGACCCAGGACACGCTGGAGGGACTATGTCTCTCGACTGGCCTGGGAACGCCTTGGGATTCTCCCGGAAGAGCTAGAAGAAGTGGCCGGGGAGAGGGAAGTCTGGGCATCTCTGCTCAAGCTGCTGCCCCCGCGACCTGACCTCGGATAAGCAGGAGACAATGGATGGATGGATGGATACATCTATATATATATATATATATATATATATATATATATATATATATATATATATATATATATATATATATATATATATATATATATATATATATATATCTACATCTATATATATATACATATTTATATATCTACATATCTACATATATCTACATATATACATACATATTTATTTATTTTATTTAATCGTATTTTTACGATTGTTCTGTTTGAATACCAGTTTGTCAGTTCAGCACTCCAGTTGTAATATGACGAATCCATGCAAGCACACTCTTGAGAATGCAACGTATAGTTGTACAGGAGAAAAGCAATCTTGCCTGAAATCAATGGCAACCTTTTGTAGGTCTATGAACTTAATTTAAACTTTAGGTTTACACGGTGCTTTGTTTCCAAAGTACCTGCACTCATGAATATGTCTGTATGCGTCAGTCGCTGAAATCCCGCGGTTCACACCGGCGAAGTTCTGCTTTTAAATTTTTATTAAGAAGAAAAAAAAACCTTTTAAAATTGAGGTAAAATATACCAATAACAGTTTGTTAAGGACCTGTTTTTTTGTGAAGCTGCCTTCACTCGAGTGATCACTTCGAGCTTTAAGCCTGAGAAATCACCCCGTAAATGCACACGTTTAATTTCACATCTGTTAATATGTATGCTTACACAGTATTAAAAGACACTCAACAATTACAAAGTATTAAAAGACACTCAACAATTAACGTCATTTACCTTCGTTCCCGCGTTTGACTCGTGCTGTAAATCTCTTCCTTGTTTTCACTTCACGTGATTACGTAGGAGGCGTAATACGTGATGACGCGATATGTGACTCTGCCTCCTCCATTAGAGTATTTGGACAAAAAACAGGTTCCAGTTATGACCATTACGCGTAGAATTTCGAAATGAAACCTGCCTAACTTTTGTAAGTAAGCTGTAAGGAATGAGCCTGCCAAATTTCAGCCTTCCACCTACACGGGAAGTTGGAGAATTAGTGATGAGTGAGTCAGTCAGTCAGTCAGTCAGTCAGTGAGTCAGTGAGGGCTTTGCCTTTTATTAATTAGTATAGATACTCTGTCAGTCTGCTCTTTATCTGACCAAGACAGACCCTTTGATTTTACTGTCAGTCTTTAAAAGATGCTGATAAAATGTAATTTTATTTTCTTCATGTGTGGCATACCTTTAATTGTGGCATTCATTTAACTTGCCCTCCACTATTAATGACACCCCTTATAAAAATGTTAATTTTAAAAATATTTATTTCTTGATGAGGGCTTTGTTTTTCTTTGAATGAAATTGTTTCAATTAAAAGTCTGATGTTTCTAATTTTTTCAGTGGAAGGTGACATTTCTTCAGCAAACTGATTTTTTTTTCTAACCGTTCTTACTAATTTTTTCAAGGGGTGCCAGTAATAATGGAGAGCACTGTATTTATCCTTTTAATCTTAGGATCACATGTCTGTGACTTGCATATTACTTTAGGTAGTGTCCAGATTGGTGTACAGTAATCCCTCCTCCATCGCGGGGGTTGCGTTCCAGAGCCACCCGCGAAATAAGAAAATCCGCGAAGTAGAAACCATATGTTTATATGGTTATTTTTATATTGTCATGCTTGGGTCACAGATTTGCGCAGAAACACAGGAGGTTGTAGAGAGATAGGAACGTTATTCAAACACTGCAAACAAACATTTGTCTCTTTTTCAAAAGTTTAAACTCTGCTCCATGACAAGACAGAGATGACAGTTCAGTCTCACAATTAAAAGAATGCAAACATATCTTCCTCTTCAAAGGAGCAAACAAATCAATAGGGCTGTTTGGCTTTTAAGTATGCGAAGCACCGCGGCACAAAGCTGTTGAAGGCGGCAGCTCACACCCCCTCCGTCAGGAGCAGACAAAGTGAGAGAGATAGAGAAAAACAAACATGCAAAAATCAATACGTGCCCTTTGAGCTTTTAAGTATGCGAAGCACCGTGCAGCATGTCGCTTCACTAAGCAGCTGCACAGAAGGTAGCAACGTGAAGATAATCTCTCAGCATTTTTAGACGAGCGTCCGTATCGTCTAGGTGTGTGAACAGCCCCCCTGCGTCAGGATCAGAGAAAGTCAGCACAAGAGACAGAGAAAAGAAAGCTGGGTAGCTTCTCAGCCATCTGCCAATAGCGTCCCTTGTATGAAATCAACTGGGCAAACCAACTGAGGAAGCATGTACCAGAAATTAAAAGACCCATTGTCCGCAGAAACCTGCGAAGCAGCGAAAAATCCGCGATATATATTTAAATATGCTTACATATAAAATCCGCGATGGAGTGAAGCCGTGAAAGGCAAAGCGCGATATAGCGAGGGATTACTGTATACATAATACTCTGAAATAATTGATGTATTCTAAAAAACTATTGAGATAACCATGAGCGAGAGTTTTTGTAGTGAACCACAGAGTAATTCTCACAGTTTGAACTTTATTCCAAAGTGTCCACTTTTCTGAGAAAACAGGAGTGTTCAGACCAAAACCAGACAGCTTGCACAAGACAAATACTACATGTGACAGTCTGATGTATTTATTTGTGTGTCTCCACAGTGACTGTGTGGCTGCAGTGGGGCAGCTGACTCGAGAACAAGGGGCTCAGGTTTACGAGGCTGCAGAGATCAGCAGGGCCTCCAGGAGGACTCAACATAAAAACTGTTGGAGTTCATCATAAAGGGCCATGGAGCAGATGACCACTTGCTGTAAAAAATTGTTATTGAAATCTATCTAGTAGAAAAGAGCTATGATGACTTTATAGCACCAAACTCTTGTATTTGCTTGTCCAACAGGTTGTTTTATCTGAAAAGGTCTCATTCAAATCGTTTAAAAACGAGGAAGATCCTAAAGGTCACCAGGTAATGACCTCTATACAGTAGAAGATGAGGAGCTGACAGATGTCCTCCTCAACTAACTGATAAAGTGCTGTGAAGAGCTGTAGGTACCTTTGAAAAGATCGACAGAGTTCACATCATTCTGGATGTGCTGATTTGGCTTTAGTGAGTCTCTAATGAGTACAGAAAGTGTCTCTATGAGTGACGTCCTCTCTGTTTCTTTTTTTGTGATCGGCTCTTATTAAAGCTCGAGGAACAGTTGAGAGGATTTCTCAACCAGAAGCAGAAGGTCTGTTCATTGATGGACCAGCAGACAGTGAGTAGGATGTCATGTGGTGTTGGGAGCAGACGGTCCTTTCTTTTTATTTTCAGGACCATTCTGTTAATCAGAATACCATTTTACCTGTAGTGAATTTAGACAAGAATATAAACTAAATAGATATAGATGTAAATATTTGTTTAAAGTGAAATTTAAAATAAGCATTAATACACTTTTAGTATTGGTGAAAATAAATCTTTTTTTTTTTTTTTTTTTATGGTGAGCGAAGAGTTTGACAAACTTGAGCTTCAACTGTTGGAGTTTGAGGACAGACAGACAGACAGACAGACAGACAGACAGACAGCATCACTGAGACGTCTCAACTTGGGATTCCATCTCAGCGCCTCCTCTGATAAACGCATCACTGGCTTTACTGGTCTTTGGCCTTTTTTATTTCTGAATGTTAAACTTACTGTGCATAATAGAGTTGTGTAGATTTGATTTAACTATTCATGTAAATAATAAAGGACACTTTGTTGATTTAAGTTCTGTATATTTGAAATTGTCTGCCAATTCATGCCATTTGCAATTTTTTCTTTAACTTTTATAACTGCATTGTACAGTTTTATTACTTTTTTTGAACATTACAAGCAACCATGTCTATCCTCATTTCATATTATTTATATACTAGCCAACCCGCCGCATAGCGTACGCCGCATAATTATGTATTGATGGGTGACCACTTCCTGAACGACACAGTACTTGTAGTCACAGTTGAGAAACACTTTTTTAATGTCTTTTAAGCACAGGGGAAACAATGAACATGTGAAACATCCGTAATGTAATAAGCCACCAAGAAAAGTAACATTGCAACAATGCTATCTGGTTTGGGCTGCTTTTGCAGTGTTACCGCTTGTGCATATTAAATCTTGAAATCCTTCGAGTAACTAATTAACTCACTAACACCCAGCCACACACACACACAGCTTGTGTAGAAGATCAGCTGCTGAGAGAGCGTCTCGACTGTTGCAGGGCCTGCATCGGTGAAGCAGGTGAGACACTAATGAAATAGAGGCACAGGGCTTATTGGTTTTTAAAGGCTGCTTCCTTCATTGTGTTTTGAGAGGAAAACATACAATTGTCTGTGACTTACAATTGGAAGACCGCAGTCGCATGCTCATTCAGTGATTCACATCCGTGACAAACATGCCTCTTCTTACATGGTCCTGCCGTGTCCACCCTTGTTCTCAAAGCATACACACCGCCTGATCATGTACCCGCTCGCAAGAGCAACTCACAAAGACCCGCCCACCAACTCTAAGACCATGGCGTGTAAAACAGTTTGCGATGGTGGTGCGTGCGTCACATCTTTTTGAAAGTTTGGCCCTGTGCCTTATTAATTGTCATTGCAAAGGCAAATCTAACAGGAAATTGTCTTCGTGTTAAAGTAAAAGGCAAATTATCAGCGACAAACTGTTTTACACGCTGCATACCAACTCGCGGCGTAGTATACGCCGCATAATCACGCCGCTTTTTAAATGTTTTTTAAACAGAGAGAAAAAATGAACATTTGCAAAATCCGTAACGTTGCTTTCAGTAAGTACAATGCACACGCGTTTAATTTGTCAGCCACTTTTTGCCAGCCATCTTTTCTGGTTTGGGCTGCTTTTGCAGTGTTACCGCTTGTGCATATTAAATCTTGAAATCCTTTGAGTAACTAATTAACTAACACACACCCAACCCACCCACACACACAGCTTGTGTGAAAAAAATGTGCCCGTACTTTCATAATTTCGTTGCAGCCTATAATGGAGTCAGGCACCGAGAAGGTCAGCTGCTGAGAGAGCGTCTCAACTGTTGTAGGGCCTGCATCGGTGAAGCAGGTGAGACGCTAATGAAACAGAGGCACAGGGCTTATTGGTTTTTAAAGACTGCTTCCTTCATTGTGTTTTAACCTCAGTTTTAAAGGATTGTTTTAAGGATCCCATGGGATACCCCTCGCAAACTGTTTTAGACACTGCATTCAGCAATTCACATCCACAACAAACATGCCTCTTCTTACATGCTCCTGCCGCGTCCTCCCTCGTTCTCAAAGCATACACACCGCCTGGTCATATGCCCGGCTCGCAAGAGCAACTCACGGAGACCCGCCCACCAACTCTAAGACCATGGAGTGTAAAACAGTTTGCGATGGTGGTGCGTGCGTCACATCTTTTTGAAAGTTTGGCCCTGTGCCTTATTAATTGTCATCGCAAAGGCAAATCTAACAGGAAATTGTCTTCGTGTAAAAGTAAAAGGCAAATTATCTGTGACAAACAAACTGTTTTACACGCTGCACACCAACCTGCGGCGTAGTATACGCTGCATAATCACGCCATTTTTGTAATGTTTTTTTAAGCAGAGGGAAAAAAATGAACATTTGCAAAATCCGTAACGCTGCTTTCAGTAAGTACAATGCACACGCGTTTAATTTGTCACTAATTAACTAACTAACACCCACCCACCCAGCTTGTGTGAAAAAAATGCGCCCGTTCTTTCATCATTTTGTTGCAGCCTATCAAAGACTTGCTGATCATGTTTTGTAGACTCAATATACATGTTGCAGGGCCTGTATCGGTGAAGCAGGTGAGACGCTAATGAAACAGAGGCACAGGGCTTATTGGTTTTTAAAGACTGCTTCCTTCATTGTGTTTTAACCTCAGTTTTAAAGGATTGTTTTAAGGATCCCATGGGATACCCCTCGCAAAATGTTTTACACGCTGCATACAGCCATTCACATCCGCGAGAAACATGCCTCTATGAACAGTCAACGTGGCTCAGAGATGCATGTGGCCTGTAGCACAGACGAACATAAATGACGCCATATTTTCAGAGTCATCGCGTCCGAGTTGGTGGGCATGGCTCTGCGAGTTGTCGTCGTATCCAATGGTTTTAGAGTTGGTGGGCGTGGCTCCTTCCTGCGTGCTTTCCATGGGTGGCTACTTGTCTTCCGGCTTAGTGAATTATATATATAGATAATATATAGAAGTGGGCATGTTTTAGTATATTCCCCGATCAGTCTGTTTGTTAGAATGCACAAAGAAGATTAACTTGTCTTTCAGTTCAACTGACCCATCATTGTTGTTAATTGTAAATATTTCTTGAAATGGTTGTACAATTTATACTGAATAATTATTAATAACATTTTGGTTTTGGTAGTGACAATACTGAGTGTTTTAATGTGTGCTGACCCAGTTGTCTCGTGTATTAACAGAACTAGAACTGATAGATGTGAGCAGAGCCTCCTCTCGTATCAACACCGTCTACAAATGGCACTTTACTGGACTCACTGGTAATCCTACAGCTAGGAAACTGAGCATCCTGATCAAGACATTCTTGTTCACTTACAAACATAATCTACAACAATAAGGGTCTTACTTATCTTTATTTAGGAGTCACATTTTCAATAAAACTAGCATTGTCTTTAACTGAAAATGCAGCTTGTATATAAAGGAACAAAATTAAAGGAAAATGATTGGTCCGCTGCTCTTCTCAATCTACATGCTTCCGTTAGGTCAGATTATCTCAGGGCACAACGTGAGATACCACAGCTATGCTGATGACACACAGCTGTATTTATCAATAGCACCTGATGACCCCAAATCTCTTGATTCACTAACACAATGTCTAACCTGTATCTCAGAATGGATGAATAGTAATTTTCTCAAGTTAAATAAAGAGAAAACTGAAATCTTAGTGATTGGCAATAATGGATACAGTGAGGCTATTAGAAATAAACTGGAAGCATATCGAGCTCATCTGTCTCGCTTAAAACTGTCCAAAATGTTTCCAGGGCAAGATCCAACCTGCGAACGCTGCAACCAAGCTCCTGCCTCACTGGGTCACATGTTCTGGGCCTGCACCAAACTAACATCATTTTGGACAAAAATTTTTAAGTGCCTCTCAGACAGCCTTGGGGTCACAATCCATCCTAACCCATTAACAGCTGTGTTTGGTGTTCTTCCAGATGGACTTGAATTGGAGAAGGACAAGCAAACGGTGATTGCATTCACTACACTTTTGGCACGCAGACTTATTTTGTTAAATTGGAAGAATCCTAACTCTCCTCTGATAAGTCAGTGGGAAACCGATGTTTTATATTATTTGAAATTGGAAAAAATCTAATTCTCAGTTAGAGGATCTGTACAAAATTTTTTCAAAACCTGGCAGGATTTAATCAATATTATTTTAGAATAAGAGAAATAACTATTACCGCATTTAATTCCCTTCTCCATCTCTTATTTACATATATATTTACTTCTCCCTTTCCTTTGTTTAATGTTGCCTTATTAAAAAGCCTTAAGCAATTTTCCTTTAGCTAAGCTCTCCTTCTAAGGGTGGGGTTTGATTTGTCTTCAGTTTTGTTTGGTTATAAATTGATCTATTTGTATGGAATGATTACAATGAAAATTAATAAAATAAAAATATAAAAAAAAAAAAAGAAATAAACTGGAAGCATCTATATATACAGTATAATTCACTAAGCCACCACCAGAGCGGGCAAGACACCCATGAAAGCACGCAGAGCAAAGCAAGACACCCTTGATAGCACGCAGGAAGGGGTGTGGATTCACTAAGCCGCCGACAAGTAGGAAGGAGCCTTGCCCACCAACTCTAAGACCATTGGATACGACGACAACTCGCAGAGCCACGCCCACCAACTCGGACGCGACGCCTCGGAAAAAACGGCGTCATTCACGTTTGTCTCTGCTACACTCCACATGGAGTGCCACGTTGACTTTTCATTAGTCAACCTCAGTGGAACCTCGGTTCACACACAGGCAGCGCCAGAGAGAGACAGAGGCTCACACACAGGCAGCACAAAAGAGAGAGCCACGCGCACACACAGGCAGCGCCAGAGAGAGACAGAGGCACACAGGCAGCACAAGAGAGAGAGAGCCGCGCACACAGGCAGCGCGAGAGAGAGCGAGCCGCGCACACACACAAGCAGTGCCAGAGAGAGAGACAGAGGCACACACACAGGCAGCGCCAGAGAGAGGGAGCTGGATTCATAAGGTAGGAAGGCAGTTAAAGAATGCACTGGGCTTGATTTTGTTTTCACTTCTGTTTAGAGCAATCGGTTCGTAGCCTGCATTGTTGCAATGTTACTTTTCTTGGTGGTTTATTAAGTTACGGATTTTTTCAAATGTTCATTTTTTTCCCTGTGCTTAAAACTCATTTTAAAAAAAAGTGTTTTTAGCCAGCGGTTGGTAGCGCTATAGCGCAAACTATTGCAGTGTTAGTTTTCTCTGTTGTTCAAGGTTTTCTCAGTGTTATTCAATGTTTTTACATTTAGTTTACTATTACCCTGTGCATTCTATGGTTTAATTAACTATATTTGTGCTTAAAAACTTAAAAAAATATATATATTCACATACAGTTCATACAGTCTGGAACAGATTAATTGTATTTACATACAATCCTATGGGAGAAATTGCTTCGGTTCACGACCAAATCGGTTTACGACCAGAGTTTTGGAACGAATTATGGTCGTGAACCAAGGTTTCACTGTATTCTTTTCGGTTATGACGCACGACCGCGTCCACCATCGCAAACTGTTTTACACGCCATGGTCTTAGAGTTGGTGGGCAGGTCTCCGTGAGTTTCTCTTGTGAGCGGGTGCATGACCAAGGCGGTGTGTATGCTTCGAGAACGAGGGTGGACGCAGCAGGACTATCTAAGAAGAGGCATGTTTGTCACGGATGTGAATCGCTGTATGCGGCGTGTAAAACAGTTTGTTTTTCGCGGATGTGAATCGCTGTATGCAGCGTGTAAAACAGTTTCCGAGGGGTATCCCATGGTCTTATAGTTGGTGGGCGGGACTCTGTCAGTTGCTCTTGCGACCAGGCACATGACCAGGCAGCGTGTATGCTTTGAGTTCGAGGGTGGACACGACAGGACCATCTAAGAAAAATCATGTCGCGGATGTGAATCGCTCTATACAGTGTGTAAAACAGTTTGCGAGGGGTATCCCATAGTCTTACAGTTGGTGGGCAGGTCTCTGTTAGTTGCTCTTGCGAGTGGGCACATGACCAGGCAGTGTGTATGCTTCGAGAGCGAGGGTGGACGCGACAGCACCATCTAAGAAGAATCATATTTGTCGCGGATATGAATCACTGTATGCAGCGTGTAAAACAATTTGTTTGTCGCGGATGTGAATCGCTGTATGCAGCGTGTAAAACAGTTTGCGAGGGATATTCCATGGTCTTAGCAGTGTCTATACTTCGATGTGAATTGCTGTATGCAGAGTGTAAAACGCTGTATTGTATGTTGCCCTCGCCAGAGTTACATCTTTTCATTCACCTACAGTCGTATCCTCAAAACCAACCCCATTTGGACAACTGTGTCTTTCAGGAAGTGTTCACCCATCAATACATAATTATGCGGCATATGCTACACCTTGGGTTGGCTAGTTAGGATTAAAAGTCAAAACGGAGGTAAAAAGCTTAGGGGTAACTGTTGATTGTAATCTAAATTTTAAATTGCATATTAATCAGATCACTAGGACAGCATTTTTTCACTTAAGAAACATAGCAAAAGTTAGACCTCTTATATCATTGAAAGATGCTGAGAAATTAGTTCACGCGTTTGTTTTCAGTCGGCTAGATTACTGTAACGCACTCCTCTCAGGACTACACAAAAAAGACATCAATCATTTGTAACGAGTGCAGAATGCAGCTGCTAGAATCCTTACCAGGAAAAGAAAATCCGAACACATCTCTCCAGTTTTGATGTCACTACACTGGTTACCAGTGTCATTCAGGATTGACTTTAAAATTTTGCTTATGGTTTATAAAGCCTTAAATAATCTCGCCCCGGCTTATATATCGGAATGTCTGACACCTTATATTCCAAATCGTAACCTCAGATCCTCAACTGAGTGTCTCCTTAGAATTCCAAGAGCAAAACTTAAAAGAAGTGGTGAGGCGGCCTTCTGCTGTTATGCACCTAAAATCTGGAATAGCCTGCCAATAGGAATTCGCCAGGCTAATACAGTGAAGCACTTTAAAAAAACTACTGAAAACACATTATTTTAACATGACCTTCTCATAACTTCACTGTAATTTAATCCTGATACTCTGTGTATCCAATTCATTATAATAACTATTCATGGTGGCTCTAAAATCTGTACTAACCCCTACTCTCTCTTCTGTTTCCTTTTCCGGTGTCCTTTTGGTGGTGGCTTGCGCCACCACCATCTACTCTAAGTACCGTGATGTTCCAAAAATGATGGATGGAAAAGCCAGAAGCCTGTATGACCATCAGCATCAAGTGACTCCATGAGAACCCTAACTACAAAGAGGACTATTTCATTTACGTTAGGTAGAATGCCCAGAGGGGACTGGGTGGTCTCGTGGCCTGGAACCCCTACAGACAGCTCTCTGGAGTTTTTTTTTTGTTTTTTCTGTCCACCCTGGCCATCGGACCTTACTCCTTTACTATGTTAACTAATGTTGCCTTATTTTAATTTCTTATTTTGTCTTTTATTTTTCTTTTCTTCATTATGGAAAGCACTTTGAGCTACTTTTTGTATGAAAATGTGCTATATAAATAAATGTTGTTGTTGTTGAATACTCCTGATAAATGGAGAGTCAAAATCTTTGAAGCTCAGTATTCTAAAACCATAACTCACAGCTAGAACCTTGTTATTCTAAGGTCTTGATATTAAGTGTGTGTCAGTGTTTATGTGTATGTGTGTGTATGTATATATATATATATATATATATATATATATATATATATATATATATATATATACACAGTGCATCTGGAAAGTATTAACAGCGCTTCATCACTTTTTCCACATTTTGTTATGTTACAGCCTTATTCCAAAATGGATTAAATTCATTTTATTCCTCAGAATTCTACACACAACACCCCATAATGACAACGTGAAAAAAGTTTACTTGAGATTTTTGCAAATTTATTTAAAATAAAAAAATTGAGAAATCCCATGTACATAAGTATTCACAGCCTCTACCATGAAGCTCCAAATTGAGCTCAGGTGCATCCTGTTTCCCCTGATCATCCTTGAGATGTTTCTGCAGCTTCATTGGAGTCCACCTGTGGTAAATTTAGTTGACTGGACATGATTTGGAAAGGCACACACCTGTCTATGTAAAGTCCCACAGTTGACAGTTCATGTCAGAGCACAAACCAAGCATGAAGTCAAAGGAATTGTCTGTAGACCTCCGAGACAGGATTGTCTCGAGGCACATATCTGGGGAAGGTTACAGAAAAATTTCTGCTGCTTTGAAGGTCCCAATGAGCACAGTGGCCTCCATCATCCGTAAGTGGAAGAAGTTCGAAACCACCAGGACTCTTCCTAGAGCTGGCCAGCCATCTAAACTGAGCGATCGGGGGAGAAGGGCCTTAGTCAGGGAGGTGACCAAGAACCCGATGATGGTCACTCTGTGAGAGCTCCAGAGGTCCTCTGTGGAGAAAGGAGAACCTTCCAGAAGGACAACCATTTCTGCAGCAATCCACCAATCAGGCCTGTATGGTAGAGTGGCCAGATGGAAGCCACTCCTTAGTAAAAGGCACATGGCAGCCCACCTGGAGTTTGCCAAAAGGCACCTGAAGGACTCTCAGACCACGAGAAAGAAAATTCTCTGGTCTGATGAGACAAAGATTGAACTCTTTGGTGTGAATGCCAGGCGTCACGTTTGGAGGAAACCAGGCACCGCTCATCACCAGGCCAATACCATCCCTACAGTGAAGCATGGTGGTGGCAGCATCATGCTGTGGGGATGTTTTTCAGCGGCAGGAACTGGGAGACTAGTCAGGATAAAGGGAAAGATGACTGCAGCAATGTACAGGGACATCCTGGATGAAAACCTGCTCCAGAGCGCTCTTGACCTCAGACTGGGGCGACGGTTCATCTTTCAGCAGGACAATGACCCTAAGCACACAGCCAAGATATCAAAGGAGTGTCTTCAGGACAACTCTGTGAATGTCCTTGAGTGGCCCAGCCAGAGCCCAGACTTGAATCCGATTGAACATCTCTGGAGAGATCTTAAAATGGCTGTGCACCGACGCTTCCCATCCAACCTGATGGACCTTGAGAGGTGCTGCAAAGAGGAATGGGCGAAACTGGCCAAGGATAGGTGTGCCAAGCTTGTGGCATCATATTCAAGAAGACTTGAGGCTGGAATTGCTGCCAAAGGTGCATCGACAAAGTATTGAGCAAAGGCTGTGAATACTTATGGACATGGGATTTCTCAGTTTTTTTATGTTTAATAAATTTGTAAAAACCTCAAACTTTTTTCACGTTGTCATTATGGGGTGTTGTGTGTAGAATTCTGAGGAAAAAAATTAATTTAATCCATTTTGGAATAAGGCTGTAACATAACAAAATGTGTAACCAGTCATGCTGAACAATGTCACAGGCAGCATAACGTTCTCCAGACCCTTTCACATCTGTCACATGTGCTCAGGGTGAACCTTTTCTCACAGGGTACCAGTGGTGGACCTGTCAATTCTGGTACTCTATGGCAAATGCTAATCGAGCTGCACGGTGCCCATTAGAGGACATTGGGCCCTCAGGCCACCCTCATGAAGTCTGTATCTGATTATTTGGTCAGAGACATTCACACCAGTGGCCTACCTGCTGGAGGTCATTTTATAGGCTCTGGCAGTGCTCATCCTAGTCCTCCTTGCCCAAAGGAGCAGATACCAATGGGTCCTGCTGATGGGTTAAGGACCTTCTACGAGGGGCCCTGTCCGGCTCTCCTAGAGGAACTGCCTGTCTCCTGAAATCTCCTCCATGCCCTTGAGACTGTGCTGGGAGACACAGCAAACCTTCTGACAATGGCATGTGGTATTGATGTGCCATCCTGGAGAAGTTGGACTACCTGTGCCAGCTCTGTAGGGTCCAGGTATGGCCTCATGCCACCAGTAGTGACACTGACTGTAGCCAAATGCAAAATGAGTGACAAAACAGATGAGGATTGAAAAATGTCAGTGGCTTCTCTCCACTTGTTAAACCATTCATTCCTGTTTTGGGAGATCATCTCAGTGTTGCCCCACCCTCTAGTGCACCAAAGCAGCTGAAACTGATGAACAAGCCCCTCTGCTGCTTAACTGACCAGATCAATAGCCCAGAAGTTTCATTGACTTGATACTATACTCTCATTAAGGGTTCCTTTACTTTTTTTGAGCAGTATATATATATACTGTATATATATATATATATATATATATATATATATATATATATATATATATATATATATATATATATATATTTATTGTGATGGACGACCGGCTACAGACTCCGGTCGCCACCCCCAGGCCGCTAGGAGGAGCCCTCCGGACAGCATTATGGTGCCCTGAGTTCCAGCAGGGTCTCATGGACTTAGTAGTTTGTATACACAGCCCTGCTGGATACCTTGGGGACCACCGGGAGTCGCTGTAGGGGGGCTAGTGGGCTCTTGCGTGCCCTATAACCCGGGAATGCGTCACAGTCACGTGACTGGAGGAAACAACGTGCTCCCGGGATGAAGAAGAGGACTGTTTGCCCTGACCCGGAAGGAAACAGACTTGTGGGTTGTGCCAGGAACCACTTCCGGGTCAGGGGCTATAAAAGGACTGTGGGAAGCCCAGTACACTGAGCTGAGCTGGGAGGTAGGAGGGCGAAGTGTCTGGGAGTGGAAGATTGGTTTATTGAGAGAGTATTCGTGATTTATATGAGTGTGGAGTGGAGGGTGCTTGGTGCACTGTGTGACAACAAAATAAATAGTTGTTGTACTTTTACCTCGTGTCTCGAGTGGTACCTGAGGGTGTTAGAGGTGGCTCCACACCTCTACTGCTACACTGGCGTAGTCGGCAGGATTCTCTGGCCGTCCGTTGGCAGAGGATCTGCGTAAAAAATAAATTTGGTTGTAGCAGAGAACCCTACGAAGGTCCCTCTTGAAACCGCGGAGGTGAAAATCCCACCCGCAACCAAGAACGCTGCAGCTGTGAGCCGTCCTTTACAGCAGACCAAAATAGAGAAGAAATCTGGGAAGAAGACTGGAGCTAGCCAGAAGATTTCGGTCTCAGATGGGCTAGAGATGCTATGGGCTTACCTGACCGGCGGTGAGGAAGACCGGGAGCAGCCTAAGGCCGAGCAAACCCGAGCGGGGCAGCAGCCAGAACGTTGCCAGATGGCAACTCCCAAGGATTATTACAGGGAGTTGGAGCAAGACCGCCTGCGTTCCGAGGTATGTGCTGGTAAAATGCCCGAAGCGCCGGGACTTTGTTATTCTCTTTTTGCAGAGGCCGGTCTGCACGAAGCGGACAAAGAGCACGCCCGCCTCATACCTAGGCAAGATGGCCGCCATAAGAAGAAAGTGAGCCTGTCTGGGAGTACGCAGAAAGGAAGCCCATACGCCGACGATGTCCACGTGACCTCGCGCGACGGCGACCAGGAAGAAGCTTACTTTGGAGACTTCGGTGAGGTTAGTGTTTCCCCGATGAGTCGGAGCTCCCTGAAGGGGAAGGGGGCGGCAAGCGATGCAGCGCCAACTTTAAACGAAGGTAAAGAGGGGCGGGAAGTGACTGTACGGTCTGCCGACAAAGTTAAAGAGGCAGACCGCAGCCAGCCGCGGGAGGCTACCCGTCCCTCTACGGACTCCAAGTCCCAGAAGCCTGTGCGAAGCCCAGCAGAGCACGTGCCAGGAGCGGACGTGCTCATTGGTTCCCGGCCGGCAGGTGACATAAATAAAGAAATGAACTTACCTCTGGCCAAATTAACTGACTATATGGTGCGGGATCTCGAAGAGGTACTCGAGCCCGTAATTAGTTTCTTTCAGGGGATCGAGGACTTGAAGAAACGTGTGGAGGAGCTGGGAGCTACAGTCAAAGCGCCGTTGATAAGACTTCAAGAATATCTTCGGCGCTTAGGCCATGAAGCCCCGGCCTCGATTAATGCGGCGGTGCAGGTAGGTGCTCTCTGTACCGTATATCATAAGGGGACGCAGTGTGAGCTGGCACCGTGTTTAATAAGTAGCGGCTGCCAAAGCACTGTGAACCCGACACTGGAGTGTGGCACCATGACTGATTGGTCGGGGGAGGAAGCGATCGTTCGGAGGCATGCATGTGACGTGGCCTGCCGGAGCGAGTCGCCACTCCAGACCCCAACAGATAAATTAAGGGGGTTACCGTTGGTTACCGGAGGGGCGGGGGAAGTGCCGATCTCCCTGGTACAGCTGAATAGTGCTGTTACCTGGAGCGATACGGTACTAATGACGCCGCTTCCTAAATTACATAGGACAATGGGTGTACAAACAGCAAAGAGGCTCTCTCTTTTCCACAGAGAGCCTCACGCTGTGCACAAGCCCCAGAGAAAGCAGGAGATCCCCGAGATAAATCACAGGTCTCCTGACATATTAAAGAAAAGGGCGGAGAGCAGCAAAGCGGCCGTTAACCCCTCCTTGACGGAGGAAAGGGTGGAGCTGACTGAATTCCCGAGGTGTTTTAGGTCTCGGGAAGAGAGGCCACCAGGAGGACGTCGGCGGTGCTACAACTGCCGGCAATCGGGCCACGTGTGGAGGAGTTGTCCCCAGAGGACAGGGGAGCGGTAGGATAGCAGATACACCGTTCCCCCAAGGTTCGCTGGGGGATCTCGACAACAGAACCACGGCCCGGACAAAGTGTTTTCCTGGAGGAAGACGTCCCTCGCGGGAATTGACGCTCCGCCCCAGTTGTCGTCGCTAAGGGGGTGGAACTGTGATGGACGACCGGCTACAGACTCCGATCGCCACCCCCCAGGCCGCTAGGAGGAGCCCTCCGGACAGCATGATGGTGCCCTGAGTTCCAGCAGGGCCTCATGGACTTTGTAGTTTGTATACACAGCCCTGCTGGATACCTTGGGGACCACCAGGAGTCGCTGTAGGGGGGCTAGTGGGCTCTTGCGTGCCCTATAACCCGGGAGTGCGTCACAGTCACGTGACTGGAGGAAACAACGTGCTCCCGGGATGAAGAAGAGGACTGTTTGCCCTGACCCGGAAGGAAACGGACTTGTGGGTTGTGTCAGGAACCACTTCCGGGTCAGGGGCTATAAAAGGACTGTGGGAAGCCCAGTACACTGAACTGAGCTGGGAGGAAGGGTGGCAAGTGTCTGGGAGTGGAGGATTGGTTTATTGAGAGAGTATTCATGATTTATATGAGTGTGGAGTGGAGGGTGCTTGGTGCACTGTGTGACAACAAAATAAATAGTTGTTGTACTTTTACCTCGTGTCTCGAGTGGTACCTGAGGGTGTTAGAGGTAGCTCCACGCCTCTACTGCTACAAAATATATATATATATATATATATATATATATATATATATATATATATATATATATATATATATATATCCTATAGAAAGCTACATTGATGTAAACCAGTTTTTCAATTTAAACCTATGACAAACAAGAAAAAAATGCCTTACCAGAAATATCATTGCCAAAATTTAATGAATTATTATTATTACTATTAAAATAAATTTCCAGCTTTTCAGATTGAATTATTTAATGGTTAAGATTAGACAGACTCAGTGCAGTGTGTGCTAAATGACCAGTAAAGTGGAGTCGTTTACAGCTGTGCAGGGTGTTACGTCAGGGCCATACTGGAGTAGACAGACTCTGTGTGTTATTAATATGCCGTTTGCTTGGGTAGTCATACAGGATGATGTCCAGCTGAACTCTCTGCCATCTCTAACTTGTCACCAGTCGTGATGCTGATGCCCATCAGTGCCTGCTGTACAGTTGGACTCCTGACCTCCTCCAGTCTCAGAGACCCTAAAGACAGGCTGACGTGTTCAGCACACCAGTAGGACCTGATGGAGTCAAATGGAGGCTCAATGAGATATGAACTACAAACAAACATCTGTCAAGTTTTAATCTCTAAATGTAACTTTTGCATAAGTAATATGTATTATAATAAACATATATTTGATGATCTTAAAGAGGTATTTAAAATCCCAAAAGTAATAAAGGTCCAATTAAGTCAAATAATTGAATACCCTGATTAACAGGTGCAGTCACAAAAACTGCAAAATTATTACTCTTTTAAAGGCATAATATTTGCTCTTCAAAGATCATTTAACATAGTAAACTTCATTATAAAAATAATAATTGAAATGTGACTATTAGCTCTATGATAACTGTGTTTCTTATATTTAACATTGATAACATGTAGAGACAACAACAACAACAACAACATTTATTTATATAGCACATTTTCATACAAAAAGTAGCTCAAAGTGCTTTACATAATGAAGAAAAAAAGAATAAAAGACAAAAAAGAAATTAAAATAAGACAACCTTAGTTAACATAATAAGGAGTAAGGTCCGATGGCCAGGGTGGACAGAAAAAAACAAAAAAAAACTCCAGAAAGCTGGAGAAAAAAATAAAATCTGTAGGGGTTTCCAGGCCACGAGACCGCCCAGTCCCCTTTGGGCATTCTACCTAACATAAATGAAATAGTCCTCTTTGTAGTTAGGGTTCTCACGGAGTCACTTGATGCTGATGGTTATACAGACTTCTGGCTTTTAATCCATCCATCATTGTTGGAACATCATGGTGCTTTGGGTAGATGGTGGTGGCACAAGCCACCACCAATAGGACACCGGAAAAGGAAACAGAAGAGAGAGTAGGGGTTAGTACAAATTTTGAATGAATAGTTATTATAATGAATTGGATATACAGAGTGTCAGGATTAAATTACAGTGAAGTTATGAGAAGGCCATGTTAAAGTAATGTGTTTTCAGTAGTTTTTTAAAGTGCTCCACTGTATTAGCCTGGCGAATTCCTACTGGCAGGCTATTCCAGATTTTAGGTGCATAACAGCAGAAGGCCGCCTCACCACTTCTTTTAAGTTTCTTTTAAGAGACAGCCAATGGATTCCTTAAAGACACAATGTTATTGCCAGCTTTCTTAACGTTGTCTATTCCCTGATACCTGAACGCGAGAGTGTCAAGTATGTGATTTGTAATAATCTGTAATCATAATACAGTACAGCTAAAAACAAACTTGAATACGAGACCCACAGGCAAGAAACTCACTAGAGCTGCTGGTATGATAAGAACAGACATGAAGAGCGCAGAATATTTAACACACATCAGCAAACAAAGAACAGAGGCTGATCTGCAGGCACAAGGGGCTACAATGGAATATTAGGAATACTTAAATAAATAAACGTGGATAAATAGTAATGAAAGTAATAAAACACATATTAGGGTTGTGTATTATAGAAGTAAAGATTTAACTCTGACAGTTTATTCAACGTTTAAAATTGTAATACGTTTATAGCCCGTCTTTAAGGTGACTTGTTAAGTGTAGGCGACTATTTCATTTGGACATTCGAGTAAACACCAATAGTCAAACATTTGTTTTAATCTGACTGACTCAATCAAGTAGAGCCCACACTTAACTCCACGTCAATCCATTATAATTAGGCGGACACAAATTTGTATTGTTATGTTCATTTAAATTTTCTTCAGACGTTGTTCAGTAACGATAAATATCTCATATCCAAACTTTAATTATCATTATTTTTTCAGAGCCGCTAATCATAAATGACGGTGATAAAAATACAATGCAGTCTTCATAATGCACTCGACAGAGTGTTATAGTGTAAGATACTGGCACTAGTAGACTATTGTCGCATATGTATTTTACGAATAGACAAACTCCGTCTCTTGCAGTCACTTTATTTTGACTGTCCACCTTACACGTCCACCTTTAGAAATTACTCCCACCTTTCTTTTTACGTATCCATAAGACAATTGGCTAAAGTGGAGCATGAATGACAAATAACACTTATTGGCGATTTGTTAACTAAAAAGGTGATTGACGGCGAAGTTTAAATTTTCGATTGGCTGATCAGTGCCTGACGTTCACAAATTTAATATATGATTGGCTGATGTCGAAAATGATATTCACGCCCATTTTACTCCGGTCTGCAGCGATATCTACTTGCTTCGAGCCCATCATGATCTCACTACTACGCATGTCTGAGGCTTCGGAGCCCCATCATGATGCAACCAAGCTTGATGATTCCAGTGTGCATGTCTACTTAGTGCTTCCAATCATTATTCATCGAGCTCCCGTTTGAAGTACATATGGCATCAACAGAGTTCAAAAACTCGACAGAATTCCCATTGAAATGAATGTTTGTGGATGATCCATACATGTTAAATGATTGTGCCCGATAATACTTTGTGGCAAAAAATAAAATTATAAATTATACATCATACAAATACCGACTTGTAGAATACATAATGCTGCAAAGAAGAGCTTTAGTAATACGGGTGACAACACATCTCTCACTATAATACTCTCATAAATATCCATTCTTCACCTCATGCAATGTTTTCATGCAACAGTGAACGTGTCATATAGTATACATCTATATATCATTGTTTTTGTCTTCATTACATACATACATAAAAAACATGCATTATATACGTCCACCCTGCTGAAAACAGTAGTGGTGCAGCGGTAGCGTTACCGCTCCATAATAAGATTTGCGTGGGTTCGGGTCCCACGTCCACCGAGTGTGAATTGTCACCCAAGAGAGTCTGTTTTTCTTTTTTTTTTCATTTAACAGCAAATTGCACCGTGGACCGAGAGTGAGCAAGGCGAGAACACTAGTAAGGATATATCAAATGGGAAATGGGCATCTTGTTTTATGTCTATAACAAAAAAAAAATATTTGAGTGACTATTTCAACTGTTATTGTAGTTGTTGATGGCGGGTTTAGCGGTTTCAATTTTTAAATATTAAATTAATAAGGTGAAATGTGTTCTTACTTTAAGTGTTGGGGTGGGGGGGGGAGAGCTACATGATAAATGTGTTAGTAACTGGGATTGCGCCTCTATAACTGGAAGATTGCGTAGGAATGATACAGACTGGACAACTATATGTTTTAGGAAATGTTTTCTTATTGCACTGTGCTGTGATTAATACAACATTTTACTGATCGCCTGTCCGGCCCTTGAAGATGTGTTCACGAGGGAGGGATGCTGTTGTTAAGAGCAAATGCTTTTTCAGCAGCAGGTCCAGATGTGTTTATCCCACTGCTTTTTGGTGTTGCCTCAGCACTCAAGAGGATCTTTAATGCCGACCTTGATCCGTGCACTGCTCACCTCAGAGTGTCCCGTGTGTGTCTGTGTGTCTGCGGTGTGTCGGTGACTGATCTGCGCCGTGTCTCTCAGTCTCTCTGATGAGCTCCGGATTGACACCTTTGAATGTTTGGTGCAGCAGAGCAAATTCAACCTGATCTGCCACAGTGGGTTTGTTATCACCTTATTCAATGGAGGGGTTCATGGACGTCAAATGGCGATGAAGAGAAGATGAATTAATGTAAATACGTGAGCTGCCTTACGCAATTAGTCATCGCATTTTGATGGCGATTCAAAGTGGGGATGATTCCCGAACAGATCTCTTATGCGATCCTTCCACAGTACCTCTCAAAATTATTTAGTTCAAATTTGTTATAAAGATTTCACTTGAGATTATTTTTTTAATTATTAATTACTAGCAAAATACCCACGCTTCGCAGCGGAGAAGTAGTGTGTTAAAGAGGTTATGTAAACATATATATACATATACATATATACATATATATATATATATCTACATATACACATACATACATACACATACATATATATATATATATACACACATACATACATACACACACATATATATATATATATATATACACATACAGACACATATATATACATGTACATATTTACATATCTACATATATATATATATACATATCTACATATACACATATATATATAAATATCTACATATATATACACACATATATATATACATATCTACATATATATATATATATATATATATATATATATATATATATATATATATATATATATATATATTATATATATATATATAATATATATATATATACAGTATATAGACATACATACATTCACATATATATATATACATATCCACATATATATATATAGAGAGAGAGAGACAAATCCCTGCGCTTCGCAGCGGGAAGTACTGCTTTTAAACTTTTATTAAGAAGAAAAGAAAACCTTTTAAATTGTGGGAAAATATACCAATAACAATTTGTTAAGGATCTGTTTTTTGTGAAGCTGCCTTTACACAGCCTCTCCGCTGTTTTATAAACGAACGCCATATAAGGCCGTCCTTTCTCCTTGCTTAGCGGTTCTGTATTCTTTTATTGTTCGTTTATTACGATTGTAATAGTTATTGTGTAGCTATTTGAGACTCACTTTTCTGTTCAGGTACCCATTTCCTTTATGTAGTCCGCGGATTCTCCGCTATTTTTTGTTCGTTTATCACGATTATAGTTATTTATTGATTCCCTTCTTTAGCTGACTGACTGCTCATATAAGGCGCTCTGCTGTTTTTTTGTGAAGCAGCCTTTACACAGCTTTTCCGCTGTTTTATAAACGAACACCATATAAGGTCTTCCTTTTTCCTTGCTTCACCAAGGAAGCAGCCTTTTTATTTAATCCACGGGTTCTCCGCTGTTTTTTTGTTCGTTTATTACGATTGTTATAGTTCTCTTTGTATACCATGTTGTCAGTTCAGCACTCCGGTTGTAATATGACCAAGCCGCGCAAGATTACTGTTGAGAATGCAACGTATACAGTAATCCCTCGCTATATCGCGCTTCGCCTTTCGCAGCTTCACTCCATCGCGGATTTTATATGTAAGCATATTTAAATATATATCGCGGGTTTTTTGCTGGTTTGCGGATTTCTGCGGACAATGGGTCTTTTAATTTCTGGTACATGCTTCCTCAGTTGGTTTGCACAGTTGATTTCATACAAGGGACGCTATTGGCAGATGGCTGAGAAGCTACCCAACTTACTTTTCTCTCTCTCTCTCTTGCGCTGACTTTCTCTGATCCTGACGTAGGGGGATTGAGCAGGGGGGCTGTTCGCACATCTAGACGATACCTAGACGCTCGTCTAAAAATGCTGAAAGATTATCTTGACGTTGCTACCTTCTGTGCAGCTGCTTCCTGAAGCGACATGCTGCACGGTGCTTCGCATACTTAAAAACTCGAAGGGCACGTATTGATTTTCGCTTGTTTGTTTTTCTCTGTCTCTCTCTCTCTCTATCTCTCTCTCTCTATCTCTCTTTCTCTGCTCCTGATGGAGGGGGTGTGAGCTGCCGCCTTCAACAGCTTTGTGCCGCGGTGCTTCGCATACTTAAAAGCCAAACAGCCCTATTGATTTGTTTGCTTTCCTCTCTATCTTTCTGACAGTCTCTGCTCCTGAAGCGCACTCCTTTGAAGAGGAAGATATGTTTGTATTCTTTTAATTGTGAGATGGAACTGTCATCTCTGTCTTGTCATGGAGCACAGTTTAAACTTTTGAAAAAGAGACAAATGTTTGTTTGCAGTGTTTGAATAACGTTCCTGTCTCTCTACAACCTCCTGTGTTTCTGCGCAAATCTGTGACCCAAGCATGACAATATAAAAATAACCATATAAACATATGGTTTCTACTTTGCGGATTTTCTTATTTCGCGGGTGGCTCTGGAACGCAACCCCCGCGATGGAGGAGGGATTACTGTAGTTGTACAGGAGAAAAGCAATCTTGCCTCAAATCAATGGCAACCTTTTGTAGGTCTATGAACTTAATTTAAACTTTAGGTTTACACGGTGCTTTGTTTCCGAAGTACCTGCACTCATGAATATGTCTGTATGTGTCAGTCGCTTCATATGTTCACGTGAGCCGCTCTCTTGTGTGATGTTGCGATGTCCACAGCTTTATTTAATGTTAGCTAAGACCCGGCACTTAAAAGTTTCTCGCTACAGCAATTTTAACTCCGTTACAAAGTGATCCAAAGTCTCGTTTATACCTCGTGTCTTCTCATTAAACTTGTATGTCGCGAATATGGTATTGCAAACGGCAGCGGGAGTGTTTCTATAAACTTAATTTAAACTTACGGTTTACACTGTGCTTTGTTTCCGCAGTAGCTGCACTTATGAATATGCTTGTATGTGTCACTCTCTCACTTCTTATTGTTTCGCTGCCTTCTCAATTGTGTAATGAATGTTTTCTTCACCGCTCTTTGGGGCTCTTCCTTGTTTTGTACGTACTGCATTCACAGTCAGTTCACGTGATTATATGGGAGGTGTGATGACGCGATACGCAACTCCGCCTCCCACGGCCAGCAAGCTGCAGTCCATTACAGTATATGGACAAAAAAGACATTCCAGTTATGACCGTTACGCTTTGAATTTCAAAATGAAACCTGCCTAACTTTTGTAAGTAAGCTGTAATGAATGAGCCTGCCAAATTTCAGCCTTCCACCTACACGGGAAGTTGGAGAATTAGTGATGAGTCAGTCAGTCAGTCAGTCAGTCAGTCAGTCAGTGAGTCAGTCAGTCAGTGAGGGCTTTGCCTTTTATTAGTATAGATCAAATGAGGGTGCATGTGTTTGGAGATAACCGTTACAGACTCAGCTGGTGAAGCGCAATATATAAAGGACGTGAACAAATTTCTAGAGGGAGGTTTTTACACAGACAATGGTCTCAAGTCTTTGCCCCTCTGCTGAAGCTGCTGTCATTTTGATAAAAGGACACAAGACATGCTTGCTTGTTCAAATCTTAGGTTGCACAAAATTGCTTCTACCATATGCAGGTAATAAAGGGCTTTCCATCCCAAGATTATGTTAGTGACTTGAGGGATTCAGATCTAGGAGTGGACACATTGCCAATACAAAGCAGTCCTGGACTGATTTGGAATTTAAATTCTGACATCTTTGCATTTCACGTAAATCGGGAAGAGAAATCCTTCATTCGCCAAGATGTTTTGCCTCCATTAATTGTTTATTTGACCCTCTGGGTTTCACTGCTCCAGCGACTATTCAGGACAAAGCAATACTCCAGCAACTGACTTCAGAGACAATTGATTGGATTTGCCCCTCTGTCTCCAGAAAAACAAAATGTGTAGGACAGGTGAAGAAACTCTCTGTAAGCTCTGTCTGAAGTCCCATGTCCATATTCCTTTATTCCCCAAGAAGAAATAAAGATTAGGGAACTCTGCATCTTCTGTGTTGCCTCTGTTAATTCAATAGCGGCTAAGCCTTTATGAAAACCATGAACCTTAAAGGACAATTCAATATTGGGTTTGTTACGGGAAAAGCAAAGCTGGCTCCACGTCATGAACTCGCTATACTAACACTAGAGATGCGTGCTGCAATATTAGCGCTAGAAATGGCAGAGCTCATCTCATCAGAAGTGGATGTTGAATTTGAGGAGACTGAATGTAACATGGACAGCAAGGTAGCGTTGGGCTTCATTCACAATGAGACAAGAAGATTCAATGTTTATGTCAGCAACAGGGCTTTATGGATTCAGAAGTCCATACATTCACAGCAGTGCTATGGCTACTGACTTAAATCCAGCTGACGATGTCACAAGAGCAGTCCCAGCTAGTCATCTGAAGGACACATCTTGACTTACAGGACCTGCTTCCTTGGCAAAAGCAGAACAGTACATCACAAAGCATGAAACATTTGAGCTAACTGACGTGGGGGCTCTGATACAGAAATCTGAGTTATCAGTATTCAATGCCAATGTCTCAGCCCAGTCTCTTGGATCACAATGTTTTGGTCCGAGCAGGTCCTTGGTCTGAGCAGTTACCAGCCTTCATCACATAGTTGAGAGCTTCAACAAATCTGCTAGAAACAGGGGCAGCTGTAAGGGGTGGCATTGCTGTAAGAATGAAAGAACATAAACAGTCAAGAGATAGTCTCATCTGTACTGTGCGGAGAGAGGGACACTGCCCGGGACTTAAAGTGTACATTGCTAACTTTCAAATAAGGGGATTTGCACACATTTCAGTCACACCATGTAAAAATTATAACACTTTTTCTACATGGTCCCCCCATTTCAGGGGTGGTGCCCTAAAGTTTGGACATAGTAATGGCAGGTCTATTAAAGCAGCTGTTTTTAACCTGTGGTCCACAGCCCCTTGGGGGTCCATAGGGTTATGTCCATGGCAAAATGGAGAAAATAAAAATCATATGATTTTATTATTTAAAAAGATGTAAATAATAAAGTATTTGTCTGGTTCACCGTCTACTTCAATAAGATCATCATCACTTCGTCAGTCCGTTTGCCAATTACACCTATTAATAAACACATTTTTCAAATGATAGTTGAAGGATACCGTTGACTGCATACGTTGCATTGTGGAGTTAAAGCAGTTCACAGTAAGCTAGACACAGTGTGTCAAATACTAAAACATATGTAATGATGGACTGTTTTTAAAAAAGGAAACATCCATCCATCCATTATCCAACCTGCTATATCCTAACTACAGGGTCACAGGGATCTGCTGGAGCCAATCCCAGCCAACACAGGGCGCAAGGCAGGAAACAAACCCCGGGCAGGGTGCCAGCCCACTGCAGTAAAAAGGAAACATTCCAAGGAAAACTCATTTTGTAGTTCTGGTTTAAATTTATCAAATGAGTCAGTCATATTCTAAAGCAGTAGGAACAGCATGTCAAGAGTGTTTTGGAAGTGAAGAGAGTGTCAGACAGAGTGATGATTATGAAGCTGGAAATTGGAGGTGTGATGGTGAATGTTGTTAGTGCATATGCACCGCAAGTTGGGTGTGCGATGGATGAGAAAGAAGATTTCTGGAGTGAGTTGGATGAAATGATGAGCAGTGTACCCAAGGGACACAAAGTGGTGATTGGAGCGAATTTCAGTGGACATGTTGGTGAAGGGAACAGAGGAGACAAGGAGGTGATGGGTAGGTATGGTGTCAAGGAGAGGAATGAAGAAGGTCAGAGGATAGTGGATTTTGTGAAAAGGATGGACATGGCTGTGGGGAATATGTATTTTAAGAAGAGGGAGGAACATAGGGTGACGTACAAGAGTGGAGGAAGATGCACACAAGTAGATTGCATCCTACGTAGAAGAACCAATCTGAAGGAGATTGAATACTGCAAAGTGGTGGCAGGAGAAAGTGTAGTTAAGCAGCATAAGATGGTGGTCTGTAGGATGATGTTGGAGATCAAGAAGAGAAAGAGAGTGAGGGCAGAGCCAAGGATCAAATGGTGGAAGTTGAAAAAGGAAGACTGCAAGGTTGAGTTTAGGGAGGAGGTGAGACAGGCACTGGGTGGTAGTGAAGAATTACCAGACAGTTGAGCAACTACAGCAGATGTAGTAAGGGTGACAGCAAGAAGGGTGTTGGCGTGACATCTGGACAGAGGAAGGAGGAAAAGGAAACCTAGTGGTGGAATGGAGAAGTACAGGAGAGTATACAGAGGAAGAGGATGGCAAAGAAGAAGTGGGATAGTCAGAGAGATGCAGAAAGTAGACAAGAGTACAAGGAGATAAGGCACAAGGTGAAGAGAGGGGCGGTGAAGGCTAACGAAAAGGCGTGTGATGAGTTGTATGAGAGGTTGGACACTAAGGAGGGAGAAAAGGACCAGTGGGTTAAACAGATGGACCGACCTGGGAAAGATGTGCAGCAGGTTAGGGTGATAAAGGATAAAGATGGAAACATACTCACAAGCGCGGAGAGTGTGTTGAGTAGATGGAAAGAGTACTTTGAGAGGCTGATGAATGAAGAGAACGAGAGAGAGAAGAGGTTGGATGATGTGGAGATAGTGAATCAGGAAGTGCAACAGATTAGGAAGGAGGAAGTAAGGACAGCGAGGAAGAGGATGAAGAATGGAAAGGCTGTTTGTCCAGATGACATACCTGTGGAAGCATGGAGGTTTTTAGGAGAGATGGCAGTGGAGATTTTAACCAGATTGTTTAATGGAATCTTGGAAAGTGAGAGGATGCCTGAGGAGTGGAGAAGAAGTGTACTGGTGTCGATATTTAAGAATAAGGGGGATGTGCAGGACTGTAGTAACTACAGGGGGAGAAAATTGATAAGCCACAGCATGAATTTAAGGGAAAGAGTAGTGGAAGCTCGGTCAAGAAGTGAGGTGATGATTAGTGAGCAGCAGGATGGTTTCATGCCAAGAAAGAGCACCACAGATGTGATGTTTGCTCTGAAGATGTTGATGTTGAAGTTTAGAGAAGGCCAGAAGGAGCTGCATTGTGTCTTTGTGGACCTAGAGATAGCATATGACAGGGTGACATGAGAGGAGCTGTGGTATTGTATGAGGAAGTCGGGAGTGGCAGAGAAGTATGTAAGAGTTGTACAGGATATGTACGAGGGAAGTGTGACAGTGGTGAGGTCTGCGGTAGGAGTGACGGAGGTGGAATTACATCAGGGATCGGCTCTGAGCCCTTTCTTATTTGCAATGGTGATGGACAGGTTGACAGACGAGATGAGACAGGAGTCCCCATAGACTGTGATGTTTGCTGATGACATTGTATCTGTAGCGATAGTAGGGAGCAGGCTGAGGAGACCCTGGAGAGGTGGAGATATGCTCTAGAGAGGAGAGGAATGAAGGTCAGTAGGACCACCAAGACAGAATACATGTGTGTGAATGAGAGGGAGGTCAATGGAATGGTGAGGATGCAGGGAGTAGAGTTGGTGAAGGTGGATGAGTGTAAATACTTGGGATCAACAGTACAGAGTAATGGGGATTGTGGAAGAGAAGAGAAGAAGAGAGTATAGGCAGGGTGGAATGGGTGGAGAAGAGTGTCAGGAGTGATTTGTGACAGACGGGTATCAGCAAGAGTGAAAGGGAAGGTCTATAGGACAGTAGTGAGACCAGCTATGTTATATGGTCTGGAGACGGTGGCACTGACCAGAAAGCAGGAGACAGAGCTGGAGGTGACAGAGTTAAAGATGCTAAGATTTGCATTGGGTGTTACGAGGATGGACTGGATTAGAAATTAGGACATTAGAGGATCAGCTCAAGTTGGACGGTTGGGAGGCAAAGTCACAGAGGCAAGATTGTGTTGGTTTGGACATGTGCAGAGGAGAGATTCTGGGTATATTGGGAGAAGGATGCTAAGGATAGAGCTGCCATGCAAGAGGAGAAGAGGAAGGCCTAAGAGGAGGTTTATGGATGTGGTGAGAGAGGACACGCTGGCTGTCTCATAGGGCAGTTTTACAACAGAGAACTGCGTGAATTTCTTTCATCTGAGAACTTGTATATTTGGCCGACAAATTTCAACTTTTAAATACAGGTGGTACCCCACAATTAGACCCTAACCCGTTGCTGGACTAGGGTCGAATTGTGAAACGGTCGAATTGCGAGACACCATTTCCCATACAAGTCTATGGGAATTCAATTAATTGGTTGCAGGGCCAAGAAAAAACCCCACTTAATTGTAGCTAAAGGATTCGAAGATTTTTTGCGACGCACAGAGAGATAAAGGAGTTACACGAAAAGCTTCTATCTACTTTAAATAAGGAGGGAACGATTAAGAAACAGAAAAAGACATTCGCAGAAAAGTCTAAGAAATGGAATGAATTTGCTGTCGCTACTACGGCATGGCTGAAAGATGCAAATAGACTGCTAACACACACATCTGATGAACAGCTAGTTAATCAATTAGAACAACAACAACAACCACATTTATTTATATAGCACATTTTCATACAAAAAGTAGCTCAAAGTGCTTTACATAATGAAGAGAAGAAAAATAAAAGACAAATAAGAAATTAAAATAAGACAACATTAGTTAACATAAGCTAAGTTTCCATCCAGTTTTTTGCAACGTTTTGTTATCGACAAACAGAATATACGTAAAAAAAATGTGCGAATTTTGCTGTCTCCAGCCTGTTTCCATCCAACTGGCTTTTTATCGATAAAATGGTGTGCGTGATGACGTCACCCCCACCCCTCCCCCCCCCCCCCCCCCCAAAAATGAACTGTCGCATAAGTTTTGTTGTATCGCGAAAAAAATCTGCCCTTGAGCCGTTTCCATACATAATTTTGTGTATGTCGCAAATTATCTACCTTTTGTTTTCCACATTACACCCCCTCCACTAAACAAAGAAACAAAGAAATGGAGAGATTATTCAGACAGTTTTTTGAAATTTGCCAGCTTACTGTTATTTCAGTTTCACAAATAATTGGAATTGTACATAATATCTGAAGACGACAGCAGAATGAAGCAGTTGCTTGTCTGATAGCCCTAGAGCTCGAAGAAAGTACCCCAGTGCGACGAAACCCACAGGTATGGGAGAGACGACGGAATAAGGTGGTGGAGAGACACTTCACAGAAAATCTCTGGCTGCAACATTTTAGAATGACACGGCCGACGTTTGAGATGTTGTGTGGATTCATCAGTCCTGATGTTGCGCCCATCACAGGTTGCCACCGACCACCGGTTCCAACCCAAATGCGGATTGCCATCGCCCTTTACAAGCTGGCAACCTGCGTCGAGTATAGAGTAGTTGGAGAAACTTTCGGGGTTAGTAAAACTACCGTCCATCGATGTGTATATGCTGTGTGCACCGCTATTAAAGAAAAATTAATGCGGCGTTATATCAGACTTCCGACTGTAGCGGAGGCCAATGAAATTGCATACCGCAATTCCTTGGTGCATCTTGTGCCACAGATTTACGGTGTGCTGGATGGCACGCATGTGCCTATTCTTCCCCCGACGGAAGGCTACCGCGATTACATTAATCGCAAAGGGTGGCCATCTATTGTTCTCCAGGCCCTTCTTGATGACGGGTGCATGATACGAGACATTTGCGTTGGCACTCCTGGAAGTGCCAGTATGATGCAGCTGTGTTTGCAGCATCGGATCTGTACAGGTGAGCCTACCTTTCAACATCCCTTCTCAGTGCGATAACAACTGAATTAGTACTGTAACCTGCTTCCCTTAAGGTTTTTAATTAAAACTGAAATTTGAATTAATACAAAATACCGCTCCGCCATTCTCGTTTTGATTGCACGTGATGAAAATGTGACACATTTATTTGCGTTAAAGCCCTTTTTTCCGACAAAAAGTGTTTCCAATGTAGTTTTTGCGACATCTGAAGTATCGATATGGAATTTATGCGCTAAAGTTAAATGGAAAAATATTATGTCGACATGTACAACATTTTATCTATAATTAGCATTTCCATCAGCTATATCGGTAAAAAAATTTGAAGCTCTAAATATTTTTTCGCAAAAACTCCTTGGATGGAAACCTGGCTATAGAAAGGAGTAAGGTCCGATGGCCAGGGTGGACAGAAAAAACAAAAAAAAAAAAACTCCAGAAGGCTGGAGAAAAAAATAAAATCTGTAGGGGTTCCAGGCCACGAGACCACCCAGTCCCCTCTGGGCATTCTACCTAACATAAATGAAATAGTCCTCTTTGTAGTTAGGGTTCTCACGGAGTCACTTGATGCTGATGGTCATACATACAACCAACTCACCAGACTAACTGAAATAAAATAATAATTTACTAAAAATATTTTTCATTTTTGTTTTAGAATGAATATTCTTGCCGTTAGTCTTTAACCCTTGTAACTTTTAACTCTAAAACAGAAATTCATCTACCACGAGCCACCCACATATATTCATCCAGTGAATAATGGCTGGTGACGGAGGGCAGGTGTTCACACAGCATTTGCGGTGACAGAGCAAGCTGAATACAGGCGTGTAAAGCATGTGAGATAGAAAGCGATTTACTGTTTCGCCTTTCTTTGTACTTGTTGTATATCAAGATGTTTTCTACATCGCATTTGACGTTTTCCGTCTCAACCTGCACGCTGCACAGAGCGCGTGCAGGTCAAATTGCGGGGCAGAGGTCGAATTGCAGGTACCACCTGTACCTTGAATCAGAGCGTGCAGGGTCGTGATCACAGCATACTTCATTTGCAAGATAAAATTTGTGCATTTATACAAAAAATTGGATTTTGGGAGAAAATGCTAAATAAAGGAAATACTGTAATGTTCCTGCTCCTTCACCAGGTGTTGGGAACATCTAGTGTGCCTGCAGACCTACAGTGGTCCTGTCTATCATATTGTCACATCTGACCCACCTGAAGGAATACTTCCCAGAACTGGACAATCGTCATTTAAACTGAATCAGAAATCCATTTGAGTCCAGAACTGAAGAGATTTGTCTTGATTTGAGGTCACAAGACAAATTAGCTGAAAGAGCAAATGGTGGAAGTTTGAAAATGCGGTTCTCGGCCATTCCCCTGTTAGAATTTTGAAGCAATCTCAGAAGCAAATACGTAGTGTTGAATGAAACAGTCATCTGATGCCTCTTAGCATTTAGAACAACATTCCTGAGTGAGGCCGGTTTTTCTGTATTGAATGTACTGAAAACCAAAAACAGAGCACATCTAAATGTGGAAAATAATTTGAGATTGGCTCAGAGTGGACACGCTGTGCAAGAACATCCAAGCCAAAAGTCTCACTAGGCCTAGGGTGAGTTTTATATATTTATTTTGAGCAGGCTATTTTTCCATAGTGAAAGTGCTTTGTTTTAAAGAATTTAATTACATGCACTTAACAGGTCTGTATAGCAGATTATTATAGACACATGGGTATGTTCTTTTTTGGATGGCAATAAGTAGCAGGTCTTCAGTCTAAAGGGGCCTTGACATGAAAAAGGTTGGGAACCCCTGCATTAAAGGTGTCATGTTTAGGACTTTGTTGCATATCCCCTGCATGCAATGAATGCTTGAAGTCTGCGGTTCATAGACATCAGCAGGTGCTGAGGATATCAACAACAACATTTATTTATATAGCACATTTTCATACAAAAAGTAGCTCAAAGTGCTTTACATAATGAAGAGAAGAAAAATAAAAGACAAAATAAGAAATTAAAATAAGACAACATTAGTTAACATAGAAAGGAGTAAGGTCCGATGGCCAGGGGGGACAGAAAAAACAAAAAAAAACTCCAGAAGGCTGGAGAAAAAAATAAAATCTGTAGGGGTTCCAGGCCATGAGACCACCCAGTCCCCTCTGGGCATTCTACCTAACATAAATGAAATAGTCCTCTTTGTAGTTCGGGTTTTTCACGGAGTCACTTGATGCTGATGGTCATACAGACTTCTGGCTTTTAATCCATCCATCATTGTTGGAACATCATGGTGCTTTGGGTAGATGGTGGTGGCGCAAGCCACCACCAACAGGACACCGGAAAAGGAAACAGAAGAGAGAGTAGGGGTTAGTGCAGATTTTGAATGAATAGTTATTATAATGAATTAGATATACAGAGTATCAGGATTAAATTACAGTGAAGTTATGAGAAGGCCATGTTAAAGTAATGTGTTTTCAGTAGTTTTTTAAAGTGCTCCACTGTATTAGCCTGGCGAATTCCTACTGGCAGGCTATTCCAGATTTTAGGTACATAACAACAGAAGGCCGCCTCACCACTTCTTTTAAGTTTTGCTCTTGGAATTCTAAGGAGACACTCAGTTGAGGATCTGAGGTTACGATTTGGAATATAAGGTGTCAGACATTCCGATATATAAGACGGGGCGAGATTATTTAAAGCTTTATAAACCATAAGCAGAATTTTAAAGTCAATCCTGAATGACACAGGTAACCAGTGTAGTGACATCAAAACTGGAGAAATGTGTTCGGATTTTCTTTTCCTGGTAAGGATTCTAGCAGCTGCATTCTGCACTAATTGCAAACAATTGATGTCTTTTTTGGGTAGACCTGAGAGGAGTGCGTTACAGTAATCTAGCCGACTGAAAACAAACGCATGAACTAATTTCTCTGCATCTTTCGATGATATAAGAGGTCTAACTTTTGCTATGTTTCTTAGGTGAAAAAATGCTGTCCTAGTGATCTGATTAATATGCGATTTAAAATTCAGATTACAGTCAACGGTTACCCCTAAGCTTTTTACCTCCGATTTGACTTTTAATCCTAATGCATCCAGTTTATTTCTAATAGCCTCATTGTATCCATTATTGCCAATCACTAAGATTTCGGTTTTTTCTTTATTTAATTTGAGAAAGTTACTATTCATCCATTCTGAGATACAAGTTAGACATTGTGTTAGCGAATCAAAAGATTTAGGGTCATCAGGTGCTATTGATAAATACAGCTGTGTGTCATCAGCATAGCTGTGGTAGCTCACGTTGTGCCCTGAGATAATCTGACCTAATGGAAGCATGTAGATTGAGAAGAGCAGTGGACCCAGGATAGAGCCTTGTGGAACACCATATAGAATATCATGTGTCTTTGAGTTATAATTACCACAACTAACAAAGAATTTTCTCCCTGCCAGGTAGGATTCAAACCAATTTAAGACACTGCCAGAGAGGCCCACCCATTGACTAAGGCGATTCTTAAGAATATTATGATCAATGGTGTCAAATGCGGCACTCAGATCTAAGAGGATGAGAACAGATAAATGGCCTCTGTCTGCATTTACCTGCAAGTCATTTACTACTTTAACGAGTGCAGTTTCTGTGCTGCGATTTGTTCTAAAACCTGACTGAAATTTATCAAGAATAGCAGGTTTATTGAGGTGCTCATTTAACTGTATAATGACTGCCTTCTCTAGAATTTTACTTAAGACAGTCTGGGAAGACCCCCGTATCTAATGACGAATTTACTATGTCAAGAACATTATCAATTAGCACGCCGATACTTCTTTGAAAAAATTTGTTGGTATTGGGTCAAGGGCACAGGTGGAGGGAATTTATTTGAGAAATTATTTTATGTAAATCAGGTAAATCTATCCTAGTGAAAGACTTTAATTTGTTTATTATGGGGTACTGGGGTTTAGGAGGATCCTTAGTATTGGGGAGATATACTATGTTATTTCTAATATCATTAATTTTTTGATTGAAAAATACAGCGATAGCCTCACAGGTTTTACTGGAAGTACTTAGGAGGCATTCTTTTGAGTTACCTGGGTTTAACAGATGATCAATTGTCGAAAATATTCTCTGGTGCTGCTCTTCCAAGTATCTAATGCAGACATCTTCAGCTCCTGCTTGTTTTTGGGGCTTGTCCCCATAAGTTTTTTTCTTCAGTATATGGAAGGCCTGCTCAGTTGGATTTAAATCAGTTTCTGGCTTGGCCATTCAAAAATGCTCAGTTTTTAGCTTTGAAAACTCCTGTGTTGCCTCAGCAGTCTGTTTGGGGTCATTATCTTGTGGTAGAATGAAGCCCGTCCAGTGAGTTTGGAGGCATCTACTGGACTTTGAGCAGATCATATGTTTCTATGCACTTCAGAATTCATTGTGCTGCTGTCATCAGCAGTTCCATTATCAATGAAGAGAAGTGTGCCAGAACCTCCATACATGGCCAAGACATAACCCCCCCGCAACCCCCCCCAACCCCCCCCCAAAAACACACACAAAATATTTATCAGATGAGGTGGTCTACTTTGGATCTTGAGTAGTTCGTTTTCTTCTGCACTTGTTGCTCTTGCCATTATTCTCTTTTGTCTATCCACAAGACCTTTTCCCAGAATTCTGCAGGATTTCTGAAGTCCTTTTTTACAAACTGTAATCTGGTCATCCTGTTTTGTGGCTAATTGTGGTTTGTGTCTTGCAGTGTGGCCTCTGTGTTTCTGTTCATGGTGTCTTTTGCTGATAGTCGTCTCTGACACACACACACATCTGCCTGTTTCTGATCTGTCTTTAGATGGGCTTTTTCTTGACCACTGTGAGGATTCTTCTGTTGTCAGCAGTGGGGGTCTTCCGTGGCCTACCAGTCCATTGGTGATTACTGAGTTCACCAGTATGTTCTTTTTCTCTTCATGAAATTCCAGACAGTTGATTTCAGTCATCCTAAGGTTTTACTAATGTCTTGAAAAGTTTTATTCTTATTTTTTGCCTCCTAATGGCTTCTTTGACTTTTATTGGCACAGCTCTTGTTCTCGTGCTGAACAATGGTAGCTACAGACTCCAAAGGGTAGAAGCAAACCAAGGTATCTTATGAAGCCATGAAACCCACCTGCGGAATCACAAACACCTGTGACACCAATTGTGCTGAAGATTATGGGCCCTGAAATGGGAGTGCTGTGACTGCCATATGGTGTGACCGAAATGTGTGCAACCCCCTTAAATGAAAGGCTGCAATGTTCACTTTAATCATGTCTTAATGTTTTGCTTTATAGTTTTAAACTGTGGAACACAAGGGGGCGTCAAGGAATAATGTGTCTTTGTCCCAAACATTATGGAGGGCACTTTGAGTCTCTCAACAACAGAGAAGCCATTCCCAAAGGCAGTGCAGTAATACATCTTGATCCCTCCTTAGACGTTCAGAGTTGAAGGTCATATTAGTGAAGCTAAACTTTTTCTGAAAGAGAAAAACCCTCTGTTATTCCCTGGAAGTCTTCACATTGTTTCTTGGTTAGTGCCATTAGCACAAACAGACTGAACATCAAGGACGTCTCTTCAATGAAGGAGCTCTGCGTGTCACTGGAATACGGGTAGTTGGTGTTAAAAGAGTTATAAGCAGTGCCATATTTAATATGTCATTTGCAGGAAACTTTGGTTGTGTATTTCAGATTCAGAAGATGGCTGCCTTACCTACTGATCGGCTGACTACAGAACCTCCCTTTGCTAATGTAGAGCTCCATGTGTTTGGTCCTTGGACTTTGGCTTCATGTCACACTTGAGGAGGTCAGGCAAACTGTAAAGGGCAGTCACATTTACCTGTATGAGCATCAGAGTGCTAGTTGAATCTGTGGACACTTCATGTATCATCAGCGCCTTCAGATGGCTCATCTCTGTTAGAGGCTCAGTTAACAGCATCCACTCTGATAGAGAGACTCATTTTATTGGAGCATTGAAAGAGTTCTAAACGACATCAGACCCTAGCATTGACTGTGTTGAAGGGTATTTCTCTGAACATTCCTGGACATTCAACCCTTCACGTTCTTCACACAAGGCAGGTGTGTATGAATGCATGATAGATGTGACCCGGAGGACACCTGACTGAACATTTTTACAATTAAGGACAGTAAGACTCACTCATGAGTATCTCCTAAGTTTCATGGCTGAAGTGATGGCTAATATGAATGCTAGACCCTAATGACCCAGAAGACCCACAGCCACTAACTCCGTCCACACTGCTCACCCAAATGGCTGTCATGTTTGAGGTCCTTCTGGTGACTTCAATACTAAAGACGTGCACAAGGGCCACTGGAGACAAGTGCAGTGTTTGGCCAATGGCTTTAGGGACAAATGAAGGAAACATACAACTCTACTATTAAGTCATGTAGTGACTGGTAAACTGGAGGGCCGAACATAAACCTGGAGATGTGGTCCTAGTGTGGAACTGTCAGTCTAAAGACACGATTAGACCCCTGGACTGATAACTAGAGGGGTTCCTAGTGGGGATGGCAGAGTCTGTACAGCTGAGGTTAAAGCTGGCAAGGAAAGTGAAACCAAACGTAACAACAGGCCAGTATCTGAACTTGCTCTCATTACTTCATCACAGTCATTAAGGGTGATGTATGTGATATCAGGTGGGGGTCATGTTTGTAAAGATAGTCAAGATATATTTATTCATATATTAATTATTTTTTTATTGTCCTATACTGTTGTGTTTAATGCTCTAAATGTGTGAGCCTCGTGATGTTTGTCCTTCTTGAGCCGCCATACAGAGGGGCGGTCCCAATGTAAAGTAGTGTAACCATGACAACTACACGCCTTCTTTAGCCCCAAGTTCATCCTGCCTGTGTAGACCTTTGGTCACATGATCAGTAAGTTCATATCTGTACCAGCTCACTGTTATGTATTACTATTTACAGTTCAGAAGCCGTTAGTGAGCCGTTTGTTATTTGTGTGCTGCTCTTCACTTGTCACTCTGCTGTGTTTGGATTGTTTCACTTGTCTTTGACTTATGGACTCTTTGTTTCTTCACTTTGTAGTTTCACATCTGCTCTTTGTTAATAAGATGGAGATTTGTACGCCTCGTGTCAAGGTGGTCTGCAGGATGATAAACTGATAAAGGGGGAGTTCAGCTGCCTGAAGGTCTATTAAGTCATAATAGTGAGGTCAGAACATCTACAGAGACAATAACTGGGAATAGAACTGGAATCCAGAATGGGACAACAGCACTGACCAGTGAGCCACCAGTTCAGACAAATGAGGCACCAGAAAGAGAAGAAGAAGAGAAAACACGCAGCTCGAGATATCTTGGGACTTGTGATTTATCCTGTTACTAAATTACAAAATGATCTCAGTCTGATTAATTCTTTTAAAGTTTACTTTTAATTTCATAATAAAACTTCATTATATAATAAAACTTCATTATAATATTGACCAACTTCATTGTGCACAAACAAACATGGAGGAGGTGCTGAACTGCACACAAAGAGAAAACTGATGAGAACATTTTGGTTTTGTGTTTCAGCTTTGCACTAACGTCATCATAAAGCAGGATGACAACATGGTGGCACAAGTGACAGTTTGGTTTGTGATTCACAAGTGTAAAAAGCTCTTTGTAAATTGTAATATAAATTGCTATGCTGATGGGCCATAGAGAACAGAGAACTCAACATGGACTTCATACTTTTGTGTATTTTGTCCATCCAAAGCACCAAAGATACACTCAGGGAGAATGAAGACAAAGACCACCAAGAACAAAACCTCACATTTCTGACTACCCACTGGACCACACTGAACACTTGCTGACCACTGCTGATGGTCCAAGTGGCCCACATGTGGTGACTTCCCTGTCCAGTGTGACTTTGTGGTGTCTTCTGTCACCTCGTCACACTGAAAGACCTCAAGATTTAACTGTTTAACTGGAAATGAAAACACAAAACCTTAAAAGGAGTGGTGAACAAAATGTCCATTGAGAGGGAGTCTGGCTTTGGGCTTCACTGCATAACAATACGGTTATAAAATTATAAGCAAACTTGGATTGTGTGACTTATATGGACATTAATGCTAAAATGCACAAACAAGATTGATGGATTTGGTGACATTTCAAATTCTATTCATGACCACCAGAGAGTGACATTTACACACACTGATTTTTTCTCTTTTGTTATTTTTTTGTATCTTTAAATAGAAACGTCTGGAAAAAATCAGCACACATCATCAACATTAAAGGCATTCCCATAATGCTGCACTTTTGAACTGAAGACCCGCCTCCCCGTCAATCATTGGTCAACAGTCCTGTCTTCAGTTCAAAAAGTCAGTCCCATGTGACTTGCATTTCTGTTTATGGCATGTGCTGATTTTTCTGGAAGTTATCTGTTTAACAATAATTTACTAATACGTCTGAGTTTTGTACTGTAGGTGGTACATGGGATGGACAGGCAGGAGGATCCTTTACCTGGACGGGAGGCCCCAAGTCAACAGAAAGGCATCCCGGTCAAGAAGGGGGGATGTCATACCTGGACTAGATGGTCCTAATGGATGGGCATCCCAACCACAATTGATGGCTCTTTACCTGAGCAGGAAGCCCCAAATAAATGGACAGGTGACCCGACTGGACGTGTACTAAATACCTTCCCTGGCCGGGATAAAAGAAGAGAACAGGTAATGACTGTCACCAAGAGATATTTAAACACCCTAGGCGTTACATGGCAGCAGCCCTCCATGATGGCACCCATTCGAGAACCAGAAAAAATACTGGGAATTATAGCCCTGCTGGTGTCCATGGGTGCTGCTATGGGGAGCTGCAGGGAGATGTGCTCCCCAAGTTGTGGGACTTCCATATGACTCGGGCAGTAGCCCTGGCACCCCAAGGTCCTCAATAAAAGAGACCACACTGCCTGGAGAGTCGGAGCTGAGAGGAAGGAAGGCAACACTCAGGCAGTGCGGTGGTGAGAGGAGAGAGAAGAGAGAACCTGAACTTGTGTCTGGTGACTTTGGAGAGGTGGTTTGGTAATAAGCCATCCTTTATTTGAACCCGGGACTGTGATTGTGTGATTGTGTTGGGATTTGGGGCTCACTGGCACCCTGGTCCCATCACAGTACGTTTTGTGTACACCACAGGATAACCGACATGTGGATGATGTGACACGAGTAACGTGAGATTTTATCTTATTATTATTTATTTAGTGGACGTTTTTCACCTTGTTTCCCATTGTACAGCATTGGACACCATTGGCTTCTTTTATATCATAAATGTTTTTCTTTCCATTCTGCATGAAATGATGAGGTTAAAATTTTTTCAGTTATCACTACAAACTACATGGGATTACTAAAATATTAAAAATCATCTTTGAGTGGAGTATTTATTTAATTTTATCTCAGGGAGGCATGGTGGTGCAGTGGTTAGTTTGACCAGCATATTATCCTTGCCCTCAGACTTACTTTAAAGACCACCATAGCAGTAGAGCCCACTCAGAACTGGTTCAGTTTCTCCTTCCCCATTGACTGCAGTGCATTTTGCTGAAGTCCCTGATCATTTCCACGATTTCACCCACCTTGAGGTGAAGTGAACTCAGCGGGGTCCACTCAGCACTCCTCACCATTCAGTAACAGACGTGATGGCGTCAGAATATAACAAGAGGCCTCTGAAGTCGATGTGTGACGACACAAACACAAATGTGCTCAAGGCGCTCTGCTTCTTCAGGTCTTCATGTTCAGTTTAGAGACAGAAGGCTCACAGCGGTGAAGACTGGCAGCAAAGTGACGAGTGACACTGCAATGGCTACTGGGAATTGCATTGATGCAGCACTCAGCAGGACCATCCTGTTTGTTATTGAGATTTGAGCAAATTTGACATGAAAAGGTCCAAGAACTCCAGCTGAGGGGCAGCCACATTCACAAATGGAAGCCAACTTGTCATCTCAGAGCCATCTGGAGATGTGGACAATAAAAAAGAAAACAGCGGAGAGCCTGAAACACACGAAACGTCTTGTCATCTAAATCAGAGGAGTGAATGAAAAGATCTGACTTGACCTGAGACCACTGGGGGGCTACTTTATGATTGAATTATGAAATAAATCATTGTGATTTGTAAGTCACTTTGGATGGAGGTTTCTCCTACATTATGATAAACGTTATCTCCAATTTCAACAGGAACGCTTCAGTCCCCTCAAGGCCTCATCTCAAGTGTGTGAGTGAAGCACACAGCTGTAGTTAAAATCTAAAGGTGTTTACATTAATTATATTATTTATAAATGATGGCAGTCTCTAAACTTAAGAACCAAAATAAAGAAGAAACTTTAAGAAATAGACAGCGTCACAGAAATGAGTGGCATTGAAGTGACGTTTAAATGAATAAATGTGTGCAAGTGGCGCCCTCGTGTGGATGAGAACATAATTAACAGAAAATAATTGACATCAAGTCACTTTCTGTGAGGATTTTTTTCGGACAGCTTTAAACAGTAAGGTCACACAAATCTGATTACTTTAATACTGTAGAAATCAAAAGGGTTTGTTGTATTTCCTCACACATCCTTGAAATTGCATTTGTTAAAAATCAAGTAGTTTAGGTCGACACATAAGTTTGAATGTTTTGGTGGTTAATGGGAACAAGTGCATGAAGTTACACATAACGGCACATCTGGGTGGGCTTCCTCAAAGTCACACCTTGGCCGAGTCACCTGTCACACTTTGTTCTGCTGCTCCTCATTTTCGTTATCACCTTTTTACTTTCTGGATGTAATAATTCAACATTCAGTAACTGTTTTATTAAATTGTGTACAACCTGACAGCTTCTTCTTCCAAAATATTCTCCTCATCGTATTGGAAGCAAGAAAGGAGAAAATGGCCAAAAATTCAAGTTCAAGTTTACTGACAAGAGTGCAGATTACAGGAAACTCTAACTTGTCTGCTTGACAAACATGAAACATCACGTTAACAGTTTCATGAACATGTGAGAAAGTCAAAGATACAAACAGTGAGACACCGACATGTGTGTGGTGTTGTGTGAAGACGAGAGCAGTGACTGTGATTAGTGAGAGGAAGAGCATGAAGACCACGCTGATGACACGAGTTTATCTACAAAGTCACTCAGCAAATCTTCATCAGTGACGTCAACTTTCATACTGCAGGCCAACGTGTATTTGTAGAGGCTTCTGTTCAACAAATGTAACTTTATTATTATTATTATTATTATTAAGCACCCAAGCGGCCCAGTGCCTCAGAGCTCCTGACTACAATTCCCAGCATGCTCAGTGTCTCTGTGGAGTTGGTGTGTCCTCCTGGTGTCACATGACGATTCTCCCAGTTCTCCCAGTCACACATCCCCTGGTAACTGGTAACACCAGACAAACACACTTGCAGCTCTGTGCCTGACTCTATTTGAGTTCATTTATAAATTACAGACAAAGTGACATTTCTGAGTCTCACATACGCCTTCACACTGAAATGTACAATAAATAAACTGATTGAGACGAGGACTGGATTAATGAATTTGGGTTTATTTATAATTATTTTAATTTACTTCGTGACCACAAGAGGGTGCCATTCACATACAATTCTGTATTCTGTTGTCATTTTTAATTGTGCTGATTTCTGTGAAGTCGTCCATTTTTTAATTCTGTTTCTTCAGTTCTTTTCATCACGTCTAGCACTCTGTTCATGAATTAAACTTATTATTGTCATTTCTGTAACACACTCTGACTCCAGCACTGCAGCAGACCACCTGTGTGTGTCACTGAAATGACGTCGAGTTTCAGGACTGTGAGGTGGACCCTCAGAGAAGTTCACGAGAAGCCATTTTATCACAGAGGACACCTCACTGATGTCGATGATTTCTTTTTGTAATTCCTGCCTTTCTTTATTTTCATTTCTGTTTTATTTCATTTCATCACAAACTCATCTCAGTGTTGATGAACTTCTCACAGACTTACAGTGTTGTGTATTTCAGTCCACGTTTAACAATAGAAGTATATAACGCTAGATATGAATTCATGTTTGTCTGACTGGTGGTCTCGTAGTAGCACACTGACTGGTGGTCCGGCCTTCAGCTCTGGTGTCGTAGGTTGGTTCTTATCCGTGTTGCCCCCCCACATTGACAGCCCCCTGTGACCCTGAATTAGATAAGCGAGTTACAAAATGGACGGTGGTCTCGATATTCAGGGTCTCAGATTTCTTCTGCTCAGCTCACACTCTTCACGTCCTCTCAGTCTTTTAATGTCACAAAGTGGGCACCTCAGGGTCATCAGGACTGACCACCAGCAAGTGACGTCACACAAAGACTGAAGAAAACCAATCCAGTGCTGTGGAGAACACAACCATCTTTGTTGAATTCCTCTTTGAATGTCAAATTAAAGACGCACACTCAGGATTTCTGTTCATTCTCAGACCCTCAGATCAAATTATAAAGATTCACATTTGATTATGGAGCCGACGCTTCGATCCGACGCCATTTAAAAATCCCAAGTGTTCAGTCCTGATGTCTCATTAAACACAGAAATCCTGAAAATGAAAATCAGACGAGAAGCAAACAGCAGGACACCTCAGGGGGGCTTTGAGTTCGGTGGTCTGATGTTAAAGAAAGTCTCCATCGGCTTTGTGCTGCTCTGACCTGACATAGAGATGGACAGACGACATTAATACTGAGGGGTCAGTGTGTGCGCAGGGGGCAGATGACCAGAGGGGCCGCGTTTTTACCACTGTCATTAGGATAAGGACTGAAGTACGGATAGAGGGGCTCAGTGAAGGAGTCTGTGAAGGTGTAGAGGTGAGAGCAGGACTGGGCATTGTAAAAGGAGACCTGACCTTCATCATAGTCCAGAAAGACCCCCACTGTCTGGGGCTTCACTCTCAGGGGGAGGTGGACAGCAATGTCAGTGACAGCTATGTACTAGTTCTCACTGCTCAGCCACACAGTCCAGTATCCATCATATGGTGTCACTGTAATCCCCCCCTTCCTGCTGACCGACTCTCTGGCGACTCCTAAAGTCCACTCAGTCTTCCCCCCGACCTCCACCTCCCAGTAGTGTCTCCCTGACGTGAATCCTTCTCTGGCCAGGACACAAACACAGTCATCAAACCTCTTTGGATTGTCTGTCACTTTCTGTCGTGTGTCTGTCTGTCTCACTTCTTTCCCGTCTTCAGACACAATGAGATATGGATGTGCAGTCTCAGGGTCAAAAGTGACAACAGCTGAGGAGAAGAAAGAAGAAAAGAGGAAGACGTCAGGAAATCAGGGGACTTGAGGAAGACAACAACACATTTACACTCCTTGAAGGACCTGAACATTAAAAAGACAAAGACGTCAAACAGCTCGTGTTCACTTCTCACCGCTGAGTTTTTATTTCTACACACCAAAGCCCACCAAGCCCCTCGTGTGTCTCTTTGTGTCACTGCTCGGCCCCCCTGTGACCTCTGACCTCCTCCACTCGCCTTTCTGCCATTTTATCTTCATTTAACCCTAAAGAGCCTGATCACCACGCTGTGACCTCAACAGCAGAAGAACGGTGACATTTTAATAAAAGACGAATCACACAGTGAGGATTTGTTAAAGACACAAACAAGAAGACCACCAGTGAGGCCTGGCACTCGTTCACAGACTCACCAGCAGCTCTCAGACTTGTCGTCACTAACCTGAGGGTCTCATGTCCCCCCTGGCCTGTTGTCCTCCTGTTCCTGTCATTCCTGTCCACTTTGATTCATTTTGTGCTGCTCTGCTCTGCTCTGCTCTGTCGGTCATTCTGTCACTTTTCTCGTCCTTACACTGCATTTGTGGCCTTTTATTTAGCAGACCCCCCACTTTATGTTTCTCAGTTCCTTGTCAGAAGTGACAACGGGGGACACTGAATTTATGACACTGACTCTAACAACACAAGATGGCCGCCTGTCAGTGATGAGGATGAAGTCAAATACACAAGTGTCACAAGTCATCAGTCAGCAGGGACACCATGTGACCGGTCAGTACACGTGAGGGGGGCTTTAATAAGGAGAGGGGGGCCGAGAGGACATACAAGGTGACAACAAAGGACAGGACAGCAGGACAAAACACAAAGTGGCACTAAAGAGGGGACAGCACTGGACACTGAGGGGTCTGAGAATGGACAGCGGGCCCTGTGAGGACTCAGCAGCACTCAGTTTACTTTAAAAAGTGCAAACGTTGTGAGTGAAAACCTCAAGTGTGTCCTCAGTGTTGTCATCTCACAAATACTTCAACATTGACATGCTGGAAATGTAGCAAATTCATGGTGGGCCTGAGAAAGGGTCTGCACTGAAACACAAGAGGGTCCTAAGTGACAGAAGGGACATCATGGAGTCTTTAAGTAGTAGGATTAGTGACAATGACACGCAGTGCTAATCGGTACGAGACCACCGAATCAAAATGACCTTCTGAGAATAAAGTCTACAAGACAAACGAGTGTCCTTTGTACCGAGGAAGACATCTGAGGAGTTCTGTCTGCATGAGGAGGGTCCGGTCTTTAGTTCTGTCTTTACTGACTTGTCTGATGTTCTTGAAACACAAAATAAAGTAACGTCCGCCTGCCAAGGAGAATCCAACTATTAATGACAGAGGATTGTTTAGGGAACTTCATAGGAATAAGATAACTAGCGATATTCAAAGAGACCACCAGGGGGCAGTAGAGGCTGAGGTCTTCCTGTTCCTTAAACACACAGAACAAGCAGCCATCCATTGTCATAACCTGCTTATCCAGGGCAGAGTCGAGGGGCACAGCAGGCATCAGGGCAAGGCAGGAACAACCCATGGACGGGACGCCAGTCCATCAGCGGGCAAACACTCAGACACACATCAGGGCTAACTGAGGGTCACCGGACCACCTAACCTGCATGTCTTTGGAGCACATGGAGGAGACCCACACAGTCACAGGCAGAACATGCAAACTCCACACAAGGAGCCCCCAGGATGTGAACCCCAGTGTCCTTACTGTGAGACAGCAGTGCTACCACTGTGTCACCATGTCACCCACACAGAGGGACCTCAGTCATTAACTCAGACCTGGGGGACAGTCACAGAGCTCACAAGGTGCTGCTTCTCATGGTCATGAAGGTGACACGTTTAACATGAAGACACAAAGACTAAGACACAGAAAATGAGAATTTCATCCTAAGGTCACGACTGGCTTATCAACCGTACCTGCTGAGCTGCATATTCTCCTCCATTCTGTAAAATAATAAATAAAGAAATAAACTTAATGAGTCCAATAAAGAGTGAGACTTGAAAGACCCCTAGAGACCCCCAGTTCAAATATTGTACCTGCATTCGTGACACGTTGTGACTTTTCTGTAGAAGAAGAGAGCTGCGTTACTGAGTGAATAATCAGGTGGGTCAACTTAAAACATCATCTCTTCAGTTCTCACTCACAACTTTCATTTACTTTCATTTTCCTCTTCTGACGTCTTAAAATATCTTTACATTTCAAATGTCCTTTCATAAAGACCCCTTATAATAGACAGCAGAACAATGGACATGACAATAGCTGGAGTGCCAAGCACAGACTGAAAATGGATTTGCAGAATTAACAGCCTACTGGCCTTTGGCTTTGAATCTGCGTCACGTCTGATGAAGAAGGAACAGAATTATTGATGTTTATTAGGAGTGGAGGTCCTAGCAGTGAGACTTCTGACCGTGTTCTGGTGACCACAGAAATGAACGCTGCAGGTGTGAATTAGTGTGACTGCAATACAATAAGACATGTGCCAGTCATTGTAACTGTGGTGCCAGCTAGGGGCACATCTCCTGTTGGCATTTCTGAGCGTCAAGTTCATACATCCTGCTCACTCGTCACAAACTGGATGGTCAGTATTGATATCAGGTGGTCCTGTTTATGCATCTGTTTACTTCGTGTGCCTTTGTTTTCTGTTTACTTATTAGGTGGACAGACCCTCGTCTTCACCAGTTTCTCTCCTACTTATGGCCTTGCTATTTGTCTTCTTCATTGTCAGTTCAAATGGCTCCTCAGTGACAACTGTCTCAGTGTCGGTGACCAGAAACAAACTGCTGTGTGAACTGAGAAACCAGAGTGACAGTGGAGGACTGAACCTCTATCAGGTGACATGTGATGCCCACTTCACGGGGTCCTGTTCACTCTTAGGGGTTTACAGTTAAAACCACCAATGTGGTGAATCCAAATGTGAGGACAGAAATCCAAATGTTTAATAATCAGACTGAGTGGAACAGACGGAGCTTTAGAATAAAAACAACAGCAAACAAAGGATAAGGAGGACTCTTGTGTTGTGTCCAGTACTACTGAGGTAGGGTCTGAGCCCCAGGACCCTCAAACTGCATTAATCTGATAGATGGACCAACGATAAGAAGAGTGGACTAAAATAAAAGAAGAAGATGAGAAGAAAACACAAAGCACCTTACTGAGTGGGCGTAAATAAGATAGGAGAGGACAGCACAGTGGGCACCTCAGGGTGAGAGGAGGACAGTGTGTGTGTGTGTAAGCTAAGAACGTTCAAACAGTTATTATCAAATACTGATTCACTCTCAGACATGGAATCCAATACAAATCATATTCATAATAATATTATCAGGAAAGCATCCTTAGACTGTGTGCGCTCTCTTAATAAAACCTCTTGGCTTGAATGTGTCATTCTTAGCACCAGTTTTTCATGTCCTTATCGTATCCCTTGGATTGCCTTTCTAAACTTTCGCACTCCATTTAAATCTTTCACAGTTTTTATTTTGTTCTTTAATACAAAGTGAAAGAAATCTTTTTTTTTTTTATCAATTTCCTTGTGCAGGAACCAAATAGGAAGGAATCCAACTGTAGACAAAAAGAGAAGAACAAAGTGAACATCAGAGAGGTGTGAAAGAACCAGGGGGAAAGTGGGAACATAATACAGTCCCGGGTTCAAACAAAGGCTGATTTATTACCCACAATACCTCAGTATAATCACAAAAGTTCCCGTTATCTCTCCACAATCACTTCTCTCCTTTCACCACACAGACCTCCTCCAGTTGAGTGTTGCTCATCTTCCTCATAGCTCTGACCCGCCTGGACAAGAGAGTGCGGCCCCATTTATTGAGGACCCGGGAATACTTCCAGTGCCAGGGCTGTCACTTGTTGGAAGTACTTCCGGGTCATATGGAAATCCAATATAACAGGCAGTGCATCTCCCTGCAGCATGCTCTTGCAGCATCCATGGACCCTAGCAGGGCTGTGCTGCTGGATTACAACTCCGAGCATCCCATGCATGTCCCCAAATGTGTAATAAACACCCCTCAGAGACAGTTCTTCCCTGTCCTCTTTTATCCCAACCAGAAAAGGTGTTAAGCATATGTCCGGTTGGGACGCCTGTCATCTTGTATGGGGCTTCAAGCCCGGGTAAGAAATCGTCCCCTTTGGCTGTGATATCCATCCATCCATTAGGGAAGCCTTGACTGGGTGAAATATTTTGGACGGGATACCTATCTGTTCACTCGGGGCCTCCAGTCTGAGTAAGGGATCTTCCCAACTCCTTGCTAGAATGCCTGTCCATCCTGTGTGCCACCTATAGAGAAAACGTGGGACTGACAACACCAGTCTTTCCATTTGTGTCTTGACCTGCCAACAGGAATGCCTCAGATGAATATTTATATACAGTGCATCTGGAAAGTATTCCCAGCGCTTCATCACTTTTTCCACATTTTGTTATGTTACAGCCTTATTCCAAAATGGATTAAATTCATTTTTATGCTCAGAATTCTACACACAACACCCCATAATGACAACGTGAAAAAAGTTTACTTGAGACTTTTGCAAATTTATTAAAAATAAAAAAATTGAGACAGCAAATGTCCATAAGTATTCCCAGCCTTTGCCATGAAGTTCAAAATTGAGCTCAGGTCCATCCTGTTTCCCCTGATCATCCTTGAGATGTTTCTGCAGCTTCATTGGAGTCCACCTGTGGTAAATTCAGTTGACTGGACATGATTTGGAAAGGCACACACCTGTCTATAGAAGGTCCCACAGTTGACAGTTCATGTCAGAGCACAAACCAAGCATGAAGTCAAAGGAATTGTCTGTAGACCTCCGAGACAGGATTGTCTCCAGGCACAAATCTGGGGAAGGTTACAGAAAAATTTCTGCTGCTTTGAAGGTCCCAATGAGCACAGTGGCCTCCATCATCCATAAGTGGAAGAAGTTCGAAACCACCAGGACTCTTCCTAGAGCTGGCCGGCCATCTAAACTGAGCGATCAGGGGAGAAGGGCCTTAGTCAGGGAGGTGACCAAGAACCTGATGGTCACCCTGTCAGAGCTGCAGAGGTCCTCTGTGGAGAGAGGAGAACCTTCCAGAAGGACAACCATCTCTGCAGCAATCCACCAATCAGGCCTGTATGGTAGAGTGGCCAGATGGAAGCCACTCCTTAGTAAAAGGCACATGGCAGCCCGCCTGGAGTTTGCCAAAAGGCACCTGAAGGACTCTCAGACCATGAGAAAGAAAATTCTCTGGTCTGATGAGACAAAGCTTGAACTCTTTGATGTGAATGCCAGGCGTCACGTTTGGAGGAAACCAGGCACCATCCCTACAGTGAAGCATGGTGGTGGCAGCATCATGCTGTGAGGATGTTTTTCAGCGGCAGGGTCTGGGAGACTAGTCAGGATATAGGGAAAGATGACTGCAGCAATGTACAGAGACATCCTGGATGAAAACCTGCTCCAGAGCGCTCTTGACCTCAGACTGGGGCGACGGTTCATCTTTCAGCAGGACAACGACCCTAAGCACACAGCCAAGATATCAAAGGAGTGGCTTTAGGACAACTCTGTGAATGTCCTTGAGTGGCCCAGCCAGAGCCCAGACTTGAATCTGATTGAACATCTCTGGAGAGATCTTAAAATGGCTGTGCACCGACGCTTCCCATCCAACCTGATGGAGCTTGAGAGGTGCTGCAAAGAGGAATGGGCCAGACTGGCTAAGGATAGGTGTGCCAAGCTTGTGGCATCATATTCAACAAGACTTGAGGCTGGAATTGCTGCCAAAGGGGCATCGACAAAGTATTGAGCAAAGGCTGTGAATACTTATGGACATGGGATTTCTGTTTTTTTATTTTTAATAAATTTGCAAAAACCTCAAGTAAACTTTTTTCACGTTGTCATTATGGGGTGTTGTGTGTAGAATTCGAAGGAAAAAATGAATTTAATCCATTTTGGAATAAGGCTGTAACATAACAAAATGTGGACAAAGTGGTGAAGCGCTGTGAATACTTTCTGGATGCACTGTATGTATCTACAGTAAATGTCATAAAGCATGGAGCAGCATTACAGTTGTTATGAAGGCTGATCCTTTGCCCAGCAGGGAGGCTGTAATGAAAGGATGTGCAAACTGGCCAGGATGGCTTTCGGTTCTTGTCTGGATGGGGTGGAGATTTAAGAGATGGACTGCATGAAATATTATATCAAGGACAATATGGCCTCCAGTACAAGAGATGACAGCGTTCCTCTGGCTCATTCCTTGTTTTAACACCCACATGGTTTCCTAGGACTTGTAATTCGGAAGGTCAACCCTCACCGGGTTTATGTGTGCTACCATAGGCCACTTCCGGAGAAGAACCTGCCTGTTTTATGCATCTTCTATATGGCCCAGAAGTTTTTCCAAAATGCAATGTCATAACACCAGAAGTACTCCTGGATCCAACATAAACAAACATCTCCCTTCACTCAGAGAGTCAGAGTCAGGAGAAAGAGGACGACCCTCACTAAGGAGAAGCAGCAGGAGATGACACAGGGCTTATTTGGTGTTTTGTTGGAAGTAAGTGTTTTGAGGTGTTGTCATGTAATAAAACAACGTGATCTTCTCCTGGGTTGGTGTCTGCGGAGGTTGTATCTGGTGTTCAGAGCTCTGGGGCATAAAATATACAGCAATATGTCTGCTTCTGAGTTTGACAAGTGACATTTTCACAAGTAAAGACTTTTCTGGTGACAAACTTTGCACTTTTCTTAGTCTACATGAAGATCACACCATAATCACACCACACATTATAAATATGTTACTGTTATGGGAAATGATGGTTATTATGTGTATCATTGTTATGCAGATGACACTCAAATCCATTTTGGAGTAAAACCTTCATGTACTTCCACGTCTACTCTCCTCACCACTTTTCTCCATGAAACAATGTTAGAGCTGCAAAACAATCTGCATCAATTAAATTGTTCCAACATTGAGGCTCCTTTAATAAATCTTCATTTCACTGTACAAAAAAATAATTCATTTTAGTTTATCTGTTGATAGAATTCTGGTATCACCTACCACTAATGTCCGTTACCTTGGAGTTATTTCTGACAGTGAGTTCACATTTGAGCCACACATTAAAAACATTACCAAAATTCACTTCTTTCATCTGCACAGGATTGTAAGACCCCAAACACTTCTGTCACTAAGTGCATCTGAAAAGATTATTCACATCTTTATCTAAGGCCCTTCATTGTTTAGATTATTGTAATGTTTGTCTCTTTGATCTACCAGCAAATTCTCTTTGGAAGCTCCAGTGTGTGCAAAACTGTGCGGCTCAGACTCGTACCCACACATCACTGGACCATCACATCACCCCTGTACTGGCATCACTGCACTGGCTCTCTGCTCATGAACACAAAGCCTAAAACACAATGCCGTCCATGGAACAGCCTCTCGTCACATCTGTCACCTCGTCAGACCCTCCGTTCCCTCGCACTCTCTCCATTCTGCTGGCTCAATATTACAAATAAAATGTATTATTATTACTATTATTAAGTGAACATGGCGGCACAGAGGTTGGCACTGCTGCCCAGCCCAGTCAGTGTGTGGGTTGAGCCTGTATGCTTCTCCGATGTCAACATGTTTTTTCCACTGTCCATTTTAAAGATGAACAGTAAATAAGTTAAGAGTATTAGTGTGTGTGTGTGTGTGTGTGTGTGTGTGTGTGTGTGTGTGTGTGTGTGAGTGAGTCCAGACACAGACTGGCACCCCAAAAATGAATTTCTACTGTCGTGTGTCTGCTCTCTGCTACCATAAATTGGAATCCGAAAACAGGTGAATAAATTAATTTTGTTTTCAAAATCATAAAATTAATTTTTAAAGCTGTTTATTTTTGATTGTTTTTGGTTTCCTTCCCTATTCACACATGAAGCACCAACACAAAGGAGACAAAGAAAACTTCACTTAACGTGGTGGGCCACATTGGCTCAATGTTGACCATTTCAAATCGTCTCCTCTTCACATTCAGGCTGGCCGGCCTGATCTCCTGTCTGAGAATTTCCTGACCAGTTCACGTTTATTCAGTCACACCAAGGCCTTCACTAATTGAACTGCTCAGATATGCATGGACTCTGAAGACCCCTGAGAAGCCACCTCAGTGTCACTCTCCACCAGTGTTTGTCTCTTAAGTCTTTTACTCTACATGTTTACTTTTCATTTCTTTGAATCTTGGGCACAGATTTAGGGGTCCATTCCTAGACTGAGTCACAGTTGAATTTTCTGTCGCACTGCTAGCCAACTGTACCTGACACTGTAGATTTATTCATGCGTGTGTGTGGTGGTATCTGACTGTTCCATCTCTTATTCATATTTCATTTCCACTTATGGATCTTTTCCCTTTTCTTGTATATGGCACATCATTTAACACAAAATTGATTAGTAAGTTGAATTTTGAAAACACACATTTAAGAGGAGCCTCCTACAACCCCAAGACATGCCTGTTGTGTTAAGTGTCCATTCTGAATTAGCCCTGTGTGTGTGTGAGTGGGCCCTGTGCTCAGTGCTGCTGGGGTCGGCTCCATCACCCACAAACCTGAACTGGATTAAGCCTGTTTGTCAATGTTATGGTTCATGTTTCTGAGAAGTAGAATGTGGAGTGACTCACTTAGGGTCACACAGGGAGTCAGGGCTCAGGATTGTGGGTCACAACTACAAAGCCATGAGCAGAAGACTCTGTCCTGTCACTGTGTGTCACCCTCTCCATCACAGTGTAACAGACCCTCGGGCAGCATGTCCCCAACCAGAGATAAATCAAAGGGGTCTGCACTGTTTACTTGTTCTACCATTTGTATAATAATAACATGATTTTATTATAAAACATGTTAGGTGAGTCACAATACTAAAAGGAAAATGGGTCTTATGACAGGAAAGACACTTTAGTGGTTGTTCTTCACCAGCATAATTCCAAATGCTCACCATAATTAAAATGTGTTTTACTACAGATTTTTTATCTGAAGTATTTTCCAAATTTTCCACAAATTCATTAAATGGAAGCCTAGCTTTTTAGGTTGATCTACAAATTTGTAAAATTTGTAAACTTTTCTGTAAAATTCTGTGTAAAAATGGAGCATTGACCAAATGACATGCTGCTAGTGCCACACTATTCAATGACGTACTGTAGATGTTGAGTTCAGATGGCCAGTCTGGCTTTGGTGCTTTACTTCTCATCAGACAGCTGAACACGTTGTACTCCTCCTTCACCGGGAGGACGCTGCTCACTCTCAGAAGACCCTCGGAGTCCCGCTCTGACTTTATTGTGGACTGTGACGTCACGTCTGCCCCATTCATGTCCCTCCAGGTGACTTCTGGTTGGGGGTTCCACTTCTCAGTGCTGCACTCCAGTCGGGTCTTCTGGCCTTCAGTGGAGCTCATAGAAATGGAGGGCTGAGCACCTAAAACTAATGAAACACAAAAGAGTGGAAGATCAGTGAAGAGAAGAAGAAACACTTTAACATCAGCTAACATGGCATACGGTTATGAATGAACTGCTGAAATAAAATCATTTGATTACAATGAACACATTCTGTGTTTGGTGTGTAGGCATCAATGTTATTGTGCTTGACTTGTGTCTTATTTATTGCTAATATTTAATGAAACTTGACAGAGTGTCAGCTTGAAATGTTTGGGGTGGTTGATAAAGAATGGAGCCAACTGAGGTTAGGGGTCAGATTTGGGGACTATGAGGACATTCCTTCACACTCATAAATAAAGACACCAGCTATTAAAATACAGAAATCCACACGGGACAGACCAGAGCAGTGGAGTTTTTCAGCTCAACAATCCCACAAACATGAAGAGCAGCGTCTTTGATTTCTGGACTCCAGTTCTTTTGTATGCTGTCTGTGCTGGGAGGCAGGAGCTGCTCATTATTCTTAAGTGACCTGTAATCCCATCTGCTCTGCCACTTGATGTCCCACTTGTTCAAGTCTGCCTGATGGTGTCCAGCATCACGTTTTAGTCAGGCTCTCAACGCTGCTTTAGGTGGTGTTTAGTCATCTGTGATCTTTTGGTGATTCTTTAAATATTATAATTGTGTACATTTGATTGTTTTTGTTCTTATGTATGTTATGTTTTGAACCTTTCGCTGTTTATTATTTATGTGTTTTGTTTTACCATATTTAGTGTGGAATATGACCCGGACACAGGCAGGCGGACACCGTAGGTACAACAACATTTATTAATATAGCACATTTAATACAAAAAAGGTAGCTCAAAGTGCTTTACTTAATGAAGAAAAGAAAAATAAAAGAAAAAGTAAGAAATTAAAATAAGACAACATTAATTAACATAGAATAAGAGTAAGGTCCGATGGCCAGGGAGGACAGAAAAAACAAAAAAAAAACTCCAGACGGCTGGAGAACAAAATAAAATCTGCAGGGGGCCACGAGACCACCCAGTCCCCTCAAAAACCTAACACACGTTTATTCATATTGACATATTTACTCTCACCCCCAAAGTCCAGGCCTCTCCATACTGCCTCCCTTCAGGTCCACCTCCACTCCTCTCCTCCCGAGCTCTGCCCTTCTCCTCTCCCGACTCCAGCCATCAAATGGAGGCAGGCGGCCCCTTTTAAACCCACCCGGACGTGCTCTAGGTGCCTCCCAATGAGCGCCTGCCGACACTTATGGATGTGGCAGAAGTGCTGAGGGCCAGGACTCTTCAGGCATCAGGGCGCCCCCTGGCAGTGACCACGGGCCCCTATAGGGTTGAGCTTCAAAGCTCCTTTCCCGTGTTCCCCAAAGCCACCAGGGCGGTGGCTTGTGGTCTGGAGGAGCCCCCAGCCGCTCTCCACATTACTTATACACCAGTAGCACGGTGGCGCAGTTGTAGTGCTGCTGCCTCGCAGTTAGGAGACCCGTCTGGGTTCACTTCCCGGGTCCTCCCAGTGTGGAGTTTGCATGTTCTCCCCGTGTTTGCATGGGTTTCCTCTCACAGTCCAAAGACATGCAGGTTAGGTGCGTTGGCCATCCTAAATTGTCCCTGGTGTGTGTGCTTGGTGTGTGTGTGTGCCTTGTGGTGGCACTGGCGCCCTGCCCGGGGTTTGTTTCCTGCCTTGCGCCCTGGGATTGACTCCAACAGACCCCCATGACCCTGTAGTTAGGATATAGCGGGTTGGATAATAGATAGACGGATAGTTATACACCCTATTTCCTTTATATAGTTTCAGAGGCTGTAGAACTATCCCAAAATGACGTTATTTGTATTACATGTTAAGTTATTTATCCAAGCTTTACTTGTAGTTTTTGGTATTTTTGTATTTTATTCTGGTTTATCAACTTTTATTTTATTTCACTCTTTTGTATATCCTACTGTATATTTATCTTTATTTAGTGTTTTTTTTTCCAATATCATATATGCCCCATTTTTCTTTCTGTATTTCTGTGAAGAGCTTTGAGAATGAGGAATATTCTACATAAATAAAATGTTTCATTATTATTTTTAATATCCTCCTCATCTCATCATGGAACACAGTCACTCATATTGGCCGACTTTAACTTCACCACTTAACCCAATTCATACGTCTTTCTATTTGAGAGGAAAATCAAAAAAAGTCAAACTTGATTGGGTGGTGGAAGTGCAAACTCTACACTGACAGCAAGTGCTCATGGGAAATGAACATGGACTTCATTAGGCAGTAGCTCCAGCCACTGACTCACTGTGCCATCCCATAATACAAGTAGAAACCAAAACTGTAATTCCCAAATGCACACTTACCTTTAACAGTGAGTGAGACCTGAGTCTGTTCTTCTCTTTCTCCAGAGAAAACAAAACATTTGTAGAGATCATCATCAGAAACACGGACATTTCTGATTATTAGAGATACGTTGCCAAACTTCAGATTGTCTAGGACCATTACTTTTCTTCTCTCAATTTGTTTTTTGATTCTCTTATCCTGGTATAAAAGCACCGGTGAGGAGAAGTCCGTTGTAACCCACATGACTTCAAAGACCTCAGCATTAAGAGCTGGTGAGAGGGAGGCTGGCAGGACCACATCTTCACCAACATAAGTGACGACGGGCTTAGAAGGACCGACAACGATGAAGCTGTCTGGAAAGGAAACCACAAGAGTGGAGTGAGGACCAGGATGTGATTTGTAAATTAGAAAAAATGACAAAAGTTCATGAAAATCATCTTAGCGTATGTATACAATAAATGCTGCCGTATCATCTACCATTAAATTCATAGCTGCTGTGGACTTCATTTTTTCCTTCTGACTTCTTGAAGAATAAATTGTCCTGAAATTGCTTTTTCTACATTTAAACTACTATAAGCTATAAAAAGAAATACAATTTAACTCTCCTTTTCTGATTTGACAAAACACAGTACAGATATGTTTCTACAGAAAGACAAAGATCTGTGAACAGTGCTAGGAGGATACCTTTTTTTTTTTTGTTCTTTATTTTGTCTTATACAATTTCTCGTATTACGAATTTGTTAGTTTTTTGCATACCCCTTGGGGTCAGAGCGCAGGGTCAGCCATTGTACATCGAGTGCCCCTGGAGCAATTACAGGTTAAGGGCCTTGCTCAAGGGCCCAGCAGAGTAGATCTCCTTTGGCAGTGATGGGGATTCGAACCAGCAACCTTTGGGATACCAGCACAGATCCTTAGCCTCAGAGCCAGACTGAGTGAATAAATACAACAAAATAGTCATTACAATCAAAAATTAACAAAACATAACCAGCCATCCATACCTGCCCAGGAGATATCTGTGTTGTGTAGAAACAATAAGATAAGAAGAGTCCATCGCATCTGAAGGTTCATGGCTGAAACACAAAGAAGAGCTCATTGTACCTGTGAAGTCAGCTCCTCTGACAGACTGCTGTGTAAAACAACTCACAGATCAAACTGCGTCATCTACACTTCACATGACAGGAGCAGAGACCACCATTTATATCATTTGTGTTTACGTGTTAATAACCCAAAGGGCATTAACTGACATTCTTAGTTTGATTTACTGCCTGTGCACTTTGGTGGACATGAAGCTTCTCAACTCGACTCTCAGCTCTTTTATTTTATTATTGTCATCCTTTACCTCATTGATCTTTACGATAAGAAGACTCTCTCATCCCAGTGAACTCACAGTTCTTTACTTATCTAGTTTGGTTTTAATCATTTCTACCACAATGGCACAGGAATGACACTCTGTCATCAAACTGGCAGACATCAGTGGTACATCTGTGGTCTGTCACATCCACCTTTGCCTTATTGCAGCCCCCCAACTAAAGACAACAGCATCAGACTGGCCCACCCAGTGGTCACCAATATGAATTGTGTTCTCTTTTCCTTTTGTTATCCTTATGAACTGGTGAGTCCTAGAAAGTATGAGATTCACTTTAGAGAGATGACAAGGATATAAAAAAAGAAAGCAAAGCCGTTATGAATGTAGAAGGAAATTTCCTAAATGAAGAACTGAGGCCAGCAGAACCAAATAGGGATAAAAACAAAATGTGAGGTGAAATGAAAAACTGAAAAACAAATGGTGCTTAAACACTTGGAAATTTCCCCTTCCTACAGTATATTTATCAAAGGCATTTCTACAATCTATAGAAGTATCATTTTCAAGCTAGACACCAATTTTTTACAACAGAAGAACTGTGACATCCAGAGACATGTCACCAATAGTCAATGACAATGACACAAAACAGTTATTCAAAATGGTATTGAAATCGTAACCAATCCAGACAGAAATAAAGCTTTTAAAATGAGAGCCAGAAGGACTAAAATCAAGTAACAGTTCATTTACTGTAAAGATCTACGTTGGGTTGGTCACCATTTAATTGTTGAACAGTCACAGACATTTCATTTTCCCCAGAAGTGACAATCCTGAAACTGTTACTTGTTCTGACACATTACATAATTTAATAAGGCCTCTCACTGAAGGTCTCCTCTCATATCTGTCACACTCTGTGTGGTCTCTCCTTGGTTTAGAGTTTCCAGAGCCCCAACTGCCTCTTCTTTAGTGAGGACACAACTCCTCTCTACACGGCTATTCTTATGATAAACTCAGACAGGCCTTCAACACTCGACATCAACAGCGTCACATCACACAGCCACATCAGACTGGAAAAACTGTTTTTCCTTCTTAGTGGTTTCTATTTCTCATTTAACATTCACTTTTCAGCCAATCCAGTAGAATCTTTGGTCACAGAAATGACACTAACAGTAAGCGAGCTCATATCTTTGTTGATCTAATGTCATTTTTTTTTCCTTTTACGCAGGATGTTAGCGTATATGTGATGTACATATTTAATATGTTAACAGTGCCACTTGATACTGAACTAAAGTGCAGGAATTCATTAACCAATTCATTCATTTTTAACTTTCTCGTATGTGTACTCCTGATGTGTCTTCACCGCCCACCATTTTATGAAACACAAGACTCTCAGCTGAGCCAGCAGATTCAGTAATCAAATCAAGAAAAAGAATGTGACACCCCAACTGTCCTCTACTTATTTCTACTTTCACCCTGACACTCACTGATGATACCATAAACCATCTGCACTCCTGTTTCCCCCTTCATCACTATGATTATCACCACAATCAAATCTCACAATTCCTTTTGAATCACATCACCTAAATGTGTAGTAGTAGGAATGTGCTGCAGATGTTCAGTTCTTTTCCTTTTGAAAAAGGAGCTGAAGATATCTGTGCTGGAGCTGAGGCTAACCTACGTCTGTAAAATCCTGATCAGTGTTCATTAATGTTTGTTGTGGTGGTCTTGACTTCAGTTACTTTTACTGGTGAATACTCAGAGTGGACAAGCTAATTCATGACAGCACCTTGATCTCATATGAAGACCTCCTGCTCAGCTCAAGGCTCCTTCACTAAACACACACTTAATCTGCACGAGCTGAAGGTAACTTCTGTAGCACAAGCCAGTTACACGTTACTGAAAATTAGAATTCTTATCACTCACAAATAAAGATTCATTTCCATCATCTAACAGCAATGTAATAAACGTCCATAATGTCTCCACTTACTGCTTTCACTTTGTTTTCTCTCCACTTTCCCCATTTAGAGCTCACACATCACGAGGATTTGTCCTTCATCAGGGGTCTGTGAACTTCATGCCCAATGTGTCAGTCTTTCATGTTCTTAATGTCTTATAAGTCTGTAGAAGGAGAAGATGACGTGTAATAAAACAAAAGGAGTAGTATAAAGTGTTCCTCCTCTGATTTATTTCTCTTTCGTTTTTAAACGGCAGCCTGCCAACACTGACACGCCTGAGTCTTAAAGTGACAGAAACACATTAAAATAAAATGGCCTGTGATCTGACAATAAGACCCTCAGCTTTTATCAGATCTCATGAGAACTCCATGCTTTTATGATCTTTTTTAGAATGTTTAACAAAGCAGGGCACACACTTATCAGCCTTTGTTCAGATTAGAAGCAGACTTGTGGTATGAGGATCACATCAGCCCAAGTAAGGAGAGGAGAGCAGAAGAAATCAAAATGGAGTCAGGGCATGCACTTGATTTACAACTTACAGCCCGGAATAATTTGATTAACTCTAACGCCAGCTGGATATCATGTGGGCTTCCTCTGAACACTGGAAGAACAAAATGCATTAGTGACATGCTACGTAACAAAAAACAAAAGAATCTGATCACCTGCTGATGAACAACATCTCAAAAAGCGGTGGGCTTGATTTGCCTGGGCTCACATCTAAGCAGTGAAGTCATACTCAGCGTTTCTAAGAAAATCAGAATCCACAGAATGACGCACTTTACTAGCACAAACAGACTAGTAAGACATCTAAACATGGCAGGCATTTGTTGTCAGCACAGGATAGGCCTGTAAGATGGACTGACACTAAAATTGGTGAACTTCATTGATAACAATGAGAATGTATGAGAACATGTGCATAGTCTTCATCTTTAACCCTGATTCAGTTTTAGTGCTGCTGTTATTTTAGATCTGTTGTATTAAATGTGAAGTTTCCATTCAGCTGAAGCTCAGGGTGCCCTGTTGTCACGCTCTGACCCTCTGGTGTCCTCCATTGCCTCGCAGCACTTCGTTGGCAGCCATTATCAGGCTTCTAGAAGTTGCACTGTAGCTTTGCCTAAAGGTGTAGAGTTCTGAAATCGAATTCAGCAATAACAATCCCACAATCTAATAATGCTGTGTATTTAACAGTCTGATGGCATACGGGTAGACGCTCCTACCGAATCTTTCAGGCTGAGTTTTCTGACTACAGAGTTGTCTGCTTGACTTCAGTGTCTTTAACAGTTCATTACTGGGTTGGCAGGAGTCCCTAAATATCCTGAGAGGTTTGACCAAGCGCCATCTGATGAAGATATCATGTAGATCAGAATGTGGAGTCTCCATGGTACACTCATCAAGGGTTAGGAAAATTCAAGTCGGTGAGACCTGCTGTATGTTACTAAAGTCAATTTCAACTTCTGACTGTCTGACTGAAAGATTTTGATGAAGATTGTGAACATTTCTGCTAGGGGTTTCTTTCAATTACAGGATGAATAGTTTAGCAAGTGCTCCACTGAAAAAGGAGATTTTTATATGATGCTTACCCCATGTGTTTCATAGTGATGACTGAGAAAAAGTTTAATCTCATGTTTTCATTGAGAATGGAGATAAAAAACAATCAATGACAGAATTGCGGTCTTTGGTGGCCAAAGCTGTACGACAGAAAACAAAGTCAAAGTGTCCACAAATTCAAAGATCTCATGTTCTTTAATCTCATAATATGCAAAATACATGCACTTATTTACTAATATATTGTTCAATAAATGCTGTTTGGGTTTTCGAATTGAAGAAAGGACACTTGACCTATGAATTAGGGAGAGTTGTATGGATGGATGTATGGAGTTTCACACTTGAAGGCCATAAACACATAGCTATAGGTTAAGGGACTGGGGCAAAATGACTAAATACTAGCAACAATGCAATAATACTGAAACAAGAACATACAAGGGTACAGGAGAAAATGACAGAATTTAAAAAATGTGACAAACTACTGATCTGTCTGTATCAGAGTGAGGCAGATTTATTTTATTATAGAGACTGGAAGACAGCAAGATCTTAAGATGAAGCAAAAGTCAATAACAAGGAAAT